>NC_134870.1:11916123-12101123 GCF_049852395.1 Peromyscus maniculatus bairdii
TGCTTATAGGGCAAATGGATGTTGGTTACAGAGATAATGAACTAAAACACCTACCATTTTGACATGTGAAAACTTCCTAGTGTTCAGACTAAACAACCTTTCGATTTGTATCAACAACAAAAACTCTAACAAAAGCGTTTCTAGGGGACGATTTCTGCTCCCTGCCCCACCCCCATCCGTTCCAACACACACAGAAACACAAACCAGGCCAGCTTTAATTTAGGCCTGTTCCACTACTAAATTGGCCACCTAGGCAATGTTAATTTAGTCTTTTACTCTAAATCTCCCATGATATACAAACAAAACTCCAAAGGGTAGCAGATCAATACAGTGTCTGATTTGATTAACCACGTTTTTTTAATTCATCAAGACAACTCCAGCCTGAAACAAACAGGCCGGGAAATAAATAAGTACACTCACTTGTGAGTATTTTCCACGTCTTCTTTTCGTCATCATAATACTGAACCAGATTGCTGGGGAGCCGGTCCGGTCCGGGAGGCAACCCTCCAACCAACAGCAGCATTTTCTTGTTAGAGCGAATTCTTCACCCAAAACAAAAGAGGAGATGAATAACCACATTATTGTAGAGTCTTAGGTGGCAACGGAATCATAACCATCAAAAGAATGGTCCTTGCTTGCACATTTCTGTTTCATTTTTTTCCTTCCTTCTTCTCCCATTCATATCTCAACAATTCTTTCTGAACCAAGCAGAAAAAATGATCAGAAGAGCTTCATATCCCTATACTCATGGAATAATAAGCTTCCTTTATGCAATTTGTTAGAGGTTCATTCTAGAACGACCTTTCCCTTATATTAGGCCTTTAAATCATCACTCTTTACAGCTGAGTACACATGAAATGCTCTAGAGTTGTACTCAGGCTAAGCATTAAAGTTGCATGTCAAAAAATGTATTAGTCAAAATCATTATTATAAGCCATTCTCCACTCAAAGAACCTTGAAAAAATTAAGGTTATGCAGAGAGTCTGGGAGTCTACCTTTTAATCATCCAGGGAACTTCAAATACCAGTTTTGTACAATTAGCAAGTGGGCTAACCGGTCTGAGCATGCATTTTTGTTTTGTTTGTTTCTTTAATTTAGCTTAGACTTCTGCCTCCCTCCCATCCCCCCACCTCCGCTCGCCCTCCCCTCTGCTCTCCCCCTGTGCTCCACTGGTAATACAGCAGCACCAATTGGTAAAAATGAGACTGTGATGTCGTTGTGAGCCTCCCCAGAGTGGAGCCCTGCCAATGCTTGCCACTGATCCAGCGGCATGAACCTGCTCAACTGTGCAAAGCCAGTCTAATTCCCTCCCTCTGTTTTTCTACCTTCTCCCCCAGGGGGCAACCACTGAAAGGAGTGACTACCCACCCATCAAGAGCTGGCAATTCGCTGCTATTAACCGTGACTGTGAGTCCCAGTCTGCCTGGCAGTTCCTGAGAACAGGCCTGCAACGTCTCATATGCGGTAAAAGCTATAAGATGCACCCTGGCCGGCCCACATGACCTGATGGATGTACAATCCTCAGGAACAGTAATGGATTGAGCGCACTGGCCACTGAAGCAGGGAGAGAAAGCCCAGACCCCCACAAGGGGCCTGCTGATTTAACACTCACTTTACATATAATTGAACTTCTCATTTACCTGAAAGACTCAAGGTGGTTGTCTGTGGGAGAAATGGAACATCCATGATTGAAGGGAAAGTCAACAGATACAAGAGTTCCTCTTAAATCTAATCGAAACCCATGGCATGACTCAGATCTGTGATGCCTGGTGAAATGGGCCCTGTGGAGAAGCTTCGCGTGTTGGTTAGGAACCTAATACCCAGAGAGTTAACTTAATACGGTTAATGACATTTCCATATGAAGGAAGGGAACAAGAGGATTCCTTTAATGAAACTCCGGTGCCTTTGGATGCAGCGAGTGCATTGAGTATGCCTCAGTAGGAACAGTACCTTTTGGAGGGACTGCACTACTAGCCACCGATAGAGGGAGCTGGACCAATAGAGAAATGATCCATGCAATTAGCAGCTTGAAACACTCATTCCCCCCCCCCCATCCTGTGGATACAGTTGAACAAAATGAAAAACACTCAGAGTCAATTTCTTTAAAGTGAATACACATTCAAACTGTGCCCTGATGTCTTCAGGACCACTAGCTGGTACATCCAAACGGAAGACAATAATGAAGATGTGGAGAATTCTAGTCGCCCACCACCGGGGAGACAAACCGATATCCACATCAAGCTTTTCTTCTTCTTTCTTTGGAAATAACACACGTGTAATTCCTGTGCCATGTAATTTTGTAAATGCGCGGTCACAGAATTGATAGACGGGTCTCTTTATCTTCTTTAAATTGCTATTTAAGGCTCAAATAACCAAGCATTCTATTTGTGTGAGAGAAGCCACGATGGAAGCAGTTTGGTGTATGTGAATCTGTGAAGGAGGACTGGGCAGTGGAAGTCACAATTTTGTGGCTGTCCTAACATCATATGTATACACTCCATCCAAGTCCAGATGGGACAAGTTTACACATAACTGATGTGGAGGAAAGGGCTCTGGGAAGTGGGGTTTGCTAAAAAAAAAAAAGTAAAAGTAGTCATAATAAATATCTTTATATATCTATAAATATATAATATATATTATTATTTTATTTATTTATTTATTTTCCGAGACAGGGTTTCTTTGTGTAACAGCTGTAACTTGACTGTCCTGGAACTCTCTTTTTAGACCAGGCTGGCCTCAGACTCACAGAGGTCTGCCTCTGCTCCCTGAGTGCTGGGGTTAAAGGTGTGTGCCACCACATCTGGCTTAAGTACCTTAGATTTATGTTTTAAAGAACTGCTTCAAATATGTTTAATAGATGGCCAAATGAGTTGTATGCTTGGCTCATGTATTTTTGCTAAAGTCTTCTTATTCCCTGGTAAAGCCAGTTTCCCTGGACCAATCTTGCTTGTGTTTTTCCACAGTGGTGTTAATTTTGGTCCATGATTAAGGATGAGAAGACCTGGAGTCTTTGTGGCATCTCTTCAAATGTCTATGTGTTCTCTAAGAACTGGACTTTCTTTCACCACAGGGGGTCTTGAACAGTTGGCAAATGGTCAAAGCCTTCAACCTTGTCAACAATGACACAACAGAATGGCTGGATAGCCAGTAACATGGAAAGACTCTACCCGAGTGAGACAGACACCCAACCCATTCGGGTCTCCATGGGAAATGCAGTGGAGAATTACATGGGAGAAAAGGGAATCCCCACTTCCTTGGTTATATGTTTTCTACCAGAGGACAGGACTTGGTTTTGTCATGTGGAGCTTTCTTGTATGACAAAGACACCGTTCAAACCTTTTGTACTACTGTGTTTATATGGTGTTCGTTCAACTCATTTCTAAAGCTTGTAACTCAGTTGTCCTACCCAGTACCAATAAGTTTTAATTCTAAATAATATTTAAAACTCTGCTCTGTCAATGTACATGACATACTTTAAAAGAGTTATCTGTATGAAACTCCACACTCTGTACAATGAATATACACAATGAAAAAAATATATATCTTGTTATTTGCAAAACTAAAATTAGAGGAATTTGTACTGAGCTGAAGGAAGTTTCAATTAATTTTTTTCCTGAATAGTTCTAGCAGAGCTTTCAAGCTCAAATTTAGATCAGGCAAAATCTACAAGTTGCTGTCTTACTGCAAGAATTGGAACTCCTTATTAGGGCAAGCTGCTACAAGTTTTATAAGCTCTTTAATGTAGTTTTCATTAGCACATTCAGTTTGTAGTTTTTATTCCTTAAAAATATTTCATTCATCGGGCAGTGGTGGCGCTCGCCTTTAATCCCAGCACTCGGGAGGCAGAGCCAGGTGGATCTCTGTGAGTTCGAGGCCAGCCTGGACTACCAAGTGAGTCCCAGGAAAGGCACAAAGCTACACAGAGAAACCCTGTCTCGAAAAACCAAAAAAAAAAAAAAAAAAAAAAATATTTCATTCATTACTCCCTTTAACATCACCAGGATCAAAGCACAGTATTTACAAGATAAGAAATGAGAGAAATGTAAGCAAAAAGCCTGAGCAGGTCATGTCAACAGTATTTGGATGCCTTTAATTCTTGTATCCAAAAATATAAGGTGAAGAAGGTGATGGAATTTGAAGGTCTCCTTCATTCCGGCTCAGTGACCACCCAGCATTTACCATGTGTCACATTTGGGTGTGTGTGTATGTGTGCGTGTGCACTCTCTGGCATGCCTACTTTGGTTCAGGGGATGAATGATTGAAAGATGACCTAAAACCTCCTGTTGTAAACAAATTTTTCATCATACTGGTGTTCTGAGTGTGGTAAAGTCTCATTTATTTATATCTCAGTGATTTGGAACTTTCATAATTGGGAAACAGGCCAGATAAAGTGATCTGTTCCAGGATACATGGAAAAAAGTTCCTATTCCTGAGATTACAAGCAGAATTTTAATCTGTGAAAAAAAAATCCAGCAGATTTATAGGCATTTGCACAAAATGCATTTCATAGATGCTATATAAATTTCATGTTTGTAAAACAAGGCATTTTGCAGTGTTGTACAAATGATTAAAACACGAAATTGGAAGAAAACATCAAGGCTATGGAGTTGAGTGACTCTCAAGTTTGACAGTTCCCAGGAATACCCAAGGGCTTAAACATTTTAGCTTCATAGTAGAGACTCTCAGTTTCTAATTCTTAGAGATCTCACTCTGTGAAATGAAGCCATTTTAAAAAATCAGTAATATAGGGCTGGAGAGATGGCTCAGCAGTTAAAAGCACTTGCTGCTCTTGCAAAGGACTCAGGTTCAGTTCCCAGTGCTCACATGTTGGCTTACAATTGTCTGTAACTCCGGTTCTAGAGGACCCAATGGCTTCTTTTGACCTCACAGGGCACCTGGCATGTGTGTGGTGCACATACACATACAGGCAAACACTCATACACATAAAAAAATCAATAATGTTTCTCAGTTGTGGTGGTTTGAATGCAAATGGCCTTCATGGGCTCATCTATTTTAATGCTTGGCCCCTAGTTGGTGGAACTATTTGGCAAGGATGAGGAGGTGTGGCCTTGTTGAAGGAGGCGCATCATTGGGGATGGGCTTGGAAGGCTTCAAAAACCCAAACCATTTCATTTGGTTCCCTCCCTGCCTGGTGCTTGTTGTCTCAAGATGTAAACTCTCAGCTACTGCTCCAGTGCCATGCCTGCCTGTTTGCTGACATGTTCCCCATCATGATGGTTATGCACTCATGCTCTGAAAATGTAAGCATGCCCCCAATATACCCTTTCTTTTTATAAGTTGCCTTGGTAATGGTATCTCTTCACAGCAATAGAAAAATAACTAAGACATCAGCCTTTGTGAAGACCTTAACAGCTACACATCCAGACTTGATTTGGCTCTCACCATGATGCAGGAATGTATTTTTTAAAATATTATTCATTTCTGTTTTACGTGTGTGATGTTTTGCCTGAATGCATGCATGTGCATCACATGGGCCCCTGATGCCTGCAGAGGCCAGAAGAGAGTGTCAGATTCATTGGAACTGTAGTTACTGTCAGTTGCAAGCTGTCCCATGTGGATGCCGGCAACCAATCCCTGGTCCTCTGCAAAATAGTAAGCTCGCTTAACTACTGAGCCATCTCTCCAACTCTTACTTTTTTTTTTTTTAAATAAATGATCTTTCATACCTATTTAGAAATTTATGGTGAAATAGACCTTACTTTTCAATCCACTGTCTGGTGGAAAGCAGTGGAAGTGTTAATTTCACACATTCCCCATGGTAAGTTGAATAAACCTCATAGATCTTCAAGAGTGCAACTTCTTCAAAAAAATTGGCAACAGTAAAAGGCTTCTGAGTCTACAATGACCAAAAATTAATTCAAAATCAAATTCATAAAGAATCCCTGGTATTGGGGCAGTGCTCGCCCATGTTGCATTGCATGACTTTACTGCAGCCCTGGTTCTGAGCACTGTATATGTGCGCTGTGTACTGTGGATGCTGTGATGCCGCACAGCACCTGCCTGCATGCCTCAGCTCAGAGCTGATTGCTGGATGTTAAAAACTGCAGCATTTTCTCTCTATACACATTTTTATGTTTTTCTAGAAATGTTATGGCTTAATTATGGAAAGCATAGACTTTCTAATTGGTGTACCTTTGGATGGTATTGTTTTACAGTGTGTGATGTTGAAAATTGCTGTTTGAGTTGCTGGCTTGAATTTCATAAATAAATACGTTAAATGAATTTTTACTTGGACGGAATTTTCAACAATTTATGAAATGGCCCAAAACTTACTTCTGCCATTTGTACTAAATATTTATTTATTTAGGCTTTTAAAGGCAGGGTCTCTCTACAAACCCCGACCGGTCCTGAAACTCACTATGTGGACCAGGCTCTGGTCTCAAAATCACAGAAATGTGCTTGCCTCTGCTTCTAGAGTGCTGGGATTAAAGGTCTGTGCCAGGACACCCAGTTGTACTAAATATTTACGCCAAGCAGTGTTTTGCATCATTGACATAAACCATTCCTCTGTGTCTTCTGCGTATTTGACATCTCCATCCAAATCAGCCTACTCAGAAGTGACAAGGCCTTGCATTCCCCTGGAGGCCAAGTTTCCAGCTTCAGTTCTCAGCTTCTCCCTAATTTCAGGCAGGGTCCCGGTCTCTGCTGTTCACTGCTGACCTTCAAGCTCCTGGGGACTCTAAACTCTCTGCTTCCAGTTTTGCCATAGAAACACCAGGATTGCATGTGTACACTACTGTACCTGGGCTTTACATGGGTTCTGGGGGTTTGAACTCAATTCATTACTTTTGCTCAGCAAGCTATTTATTCACCCACTGAGTCAGTGTCTCAGCCCCGTTTAGATTATTTTAATTGTTAGTAAACACTACTACAACTTATTAAATACTATTAAATTATTCTACTATGCCTTCTGAAATGCTATGTATTACTGAGAAGTTTGTTCTGTAATTCCTTGCATATAATATTTAGAAGTATGTGGGTTTTTTTCTTTTTTTAGACAAAGATTTGATTTAAAAAAAATCATGACATTTTGAAGGGGCAGTCTAAATGAGAAGAGATAGTTACTATGCCATCTTTAAAGGGCTGAATTAAGTTTGAGTGAAGGATCGGTCCAAGTTACATTTAGGTTCTCTTTCTGTGTGAGGTTTCTATCCCTGAGCTGACTCCTGGTCTTGAGTGTCACCTGTGTGCATACAGCAATGTTACAAGGGTTAGATGAAGTCATCCAGGTGTTATGAGACAGTAAATGATTGCTACTTGGAACAAAATGACACCCTGAAAAAGGAATGTCTTTGCCTTGTGAGGGGAGAAAACAAATCCAGTAATGAGAGGTTGGAAAAGATAGGAAGAACTTGTGACTTTTTCCCGCTAACTTCAGATTTTAGTGGTCTTGACCATGCCCATTAGAGGCTGAGTATTTTATTAAAGCAGTTTCATGTCTATAATTATGGTATGGAAGGACTTGGTAGGGGCAGGAAAACACAAGCTCCCCAAACTCACAGATATAAGAATGGGTGTCTGAGTCAGTTCAGGCTGTGTAACAAAATTACCTCAAGATGAACAACAGAGCTTTATGTTTCAGTTTGGAGACTAAGACAATGGAAATATCAGCAGATTTGGCCAACCTTTTGTTCATTCCTCAGGAAGCAAGAGGAACTGGGGGTGGGAAGAGAAAATAATCTTTTTTTTTAAGATTTATTTATTATGTATACAGCATGCATGTCTGCAGGCCAGAAGAGGGCACCAGATCTCATTACAGATGGTTGTGAGCCACCATGTGGTTGCTGGGAATTGAACTCAGGACCTCTGGAAGAGCAGTCAGTGCTCTTAACCTCTGAGCCATCTCTCCAGCCCGAGAAAATAATCTTTTTCCTGTCTCCTCTTTATAGTCCACTAATTACATCACACAATGCACACCCTTACAACTCAACTCACAGACCCCATACCGGAAAAAAAAATCATGATGGGAGATAACATTCACATAGGAATTTTGAAGGTACAGGGACACAAATGTTTAATCCACCTAATTCATTTCCACAAGCCATAATATTGAATGAGGTTTGTAGCAAATTTACCAAACCCAGGAAGCCTCTTAGCTAACATCTAGATTAAATACAAAAAATATTCATGTAGTTCCCTTGGTGAATTACATCACTTATCAATTGATAAGTGATGGCTATCACTAGTGTGCATAATTTTTAACCTTACAAAGCACTAATGTGAAAACAGTGTCTTAAATTCTGGAGTTTTTATTGGTTAGAAGCCTTCATATACTATATATTGCACTATTTAGAATTAGACAAATAGTTAATAATCCCTAAGCAAGATAACAAAAATATAAAACCAATGGGCTTCTGACAGTGATGCTGACCTAGCTATTATTCATTATTCAATCAACCCACTTTCTTAGCAGGCAACCCTCTCTGTAACAGTAGTCCATGAACCCCAGGATATCTAAGTCTCCAATTTTAAATTTGCCCATGGCTCTTCTACTCACTTGCAGTATTCTATGGGTTTCACAGCTATAGTTTCTTTTGATTTTTTAAAAAAATTACATTCATTTATTTGTTTTGTATGTGTATGTGTGGGGGTGCCTTGCGATGATGTGCACTTGTAGGAATCTGTTCCCTCCTTCCACCAGTGGGGATCCAACCCAGGTCATGGGGTTTGACAGCAGGTACTGCTGTCTCCTGAGCCATCTCACCAGCCTCTTTCCAGTGAGCTGACATGACCCTGCTTCTCCCCCACCCACCCACCCCCCAGGGCTAAGGACTGAACCCAGAGCCTTGTGCTTGCTAGGCAAGCATTCTACCACTGAGCTAAATCCAACCCCTTCGTTGTTTCCATAGCGTAGTGGTTATCACATTCGCCTCCCACGACCCTGCTTCTATTGGAGTAGTTCTCTCACGCAAGTCAGAGCAGGGTCCCTTTTTCAGTTCCCACTCCTGACCCAGTATAATAATCCGTAGTTTGTCAGTGAATCTTAGCACAGCTGGATACTAAAGATCAATTATTTCAACCCTCCTCTTTTAGAATTGTGTGTGTTGTATGTGGTATGTGTGTATGAATGTCTGTGTTTCTGTGAGCGCAGGTGTGCACACAGCAGGGCGTGTGTGTGAAGCTTAGAAGGCAGTCTGTGCATCAGTGCTCTTCTTCGACCTCCTTTAGAGCCTAATCTCCTTGTTGTTTGCTGGGTGCGCTCAGCTAGCTGCCTGGCAGACTCCCCTCTCATCTCTGCCTCCCATCTCACCACAGGGATGCTAGGATTACCAACAATGCTACCATGCCTGGCTTTTCATGGGTGCTTAGGATTAGAACTCAGGTCCTCACTTGAAACACAAGGGCTTTACACACCAGCTATTGTCCCAATTATGGTGATATTTTATTTGTACTGAAATGTGATTTTATTTGTATGTTAATAAATAAAGTTGCCTGGGGGTCAGAGCTAATAGCAAGCCATAGCAGAGCAGGGCGTTGGTGGCCCACACCTTTAATCCCAGCACTTGGTAGGCAGAGCTAGGCAGATCTCTGTGTGTTCAAGGATACAGCCAGCATTGGAGACACACGCCTTTAATTTGAATACCAACCATAGAAGACCTGGAGGTCTGTACAGACAGGCAGTGATGAGGCAGTCATGTGGTTGGGTTTACAACCAATGAGAAGGCAGAACAGAAAATCTATATAAAGACAAACAGACAGGAAGTAGGTCTCTTGGCTGAAGAGGATAGCTGCAACAGTGAAGGGTAAGGCTCTTAGCTCTGACCTCTTGGGCTTTCATCTTTGCATTGGCTCTGTGTTTCTTATTTAATAAGACGGTTACTTCTACACCCAATTCTCAATCCTTTTCAAAACTACCTCAGATAATTTTGTCACCTGCCATCTGTAAGGTGCATATTTTTCCATTGTGTTACAATATCTATGTATATCTATGTTTCCTATCCTGTAGGTCAATGCCTTGCTTGAAATCCATCTTTGATGTGAGAGACTTTGTTAGTCAAGATGTGAGAAAACAAAAAAAGTCAGACATGAAAAGGTAACTTCAGATGGAAATCACTTATCCTGTAGGGGAAGGCAGACAGAGGAAGATCCTGAGTCCTAGGGCAGGAGGGAGGCTTCAGAAGTCGGCTAGCTTTCCAGAAACATAAGGCTGTAATGGGACTCAGCGCTCCCCAAAGAGGAACTGCTACCCTTTCCTTAAAAATTTCCAGAGAAGTAAACTCCCTGGAGAATTGGTTCCAGCTGATTCGCTGTTGTATTTAGGTTTCTTTATCATAGCTGTTCTTGGTAATTACACAGCAGCTTTCATGGGAAGAGCCTTTAAATAGAGCTGATAATGTCTCTCTAAGGTAGGTAAACACAGTGTCATTATCCCCATTTAACAGACCAAAGAATAGAGGAAGGGGTGGGGCACCTCTTCCAGTGTCTCTGAGTGGCTTGGTTTTCTTCATCTCACTCAGGCAGGTCCCCAGGGTTTTCTCCCAATGCTCTCCTGTGACTCTGAGGTGACCGTGGTGTCTTAGCTTCCTACCCTCTGCTTTAAAGACACCCTTTCCCGTCACTATGAGTCTGGCTGTACCATGACTGGAGAAGCATCAGTCCTGTGCGTGATCTAGACTTCTTAGGGTGTAAGGAAGTGTGAGAGCTGGTCGATCCCACCATCATGACAGTGCAGGCTGAGAAAATTGCCGACTGCACGCAAAAGCAAAAAGGCTGCAGCACACAGAAGGTGCTCAATAAATGCTGTTGAGGGAATGAAGCCACCCTGTGATGAAGACAAAAATGGATGGGGCAAACAGAATTCCCTTTCACAGTTTAAGTCAGAAACACATTAGGTTATATTATATCTTTGGCTTTTCACCTGTTTTAGGATCGAGTGAGTGGAAAGCAAGGGAGGAGGGTCCAAAGGGCAAATAATAGGAAACCGGGGCGATTTGATGAAGAAAGAAGGGTTTGTGTGTGAAATGTCGTTAAAAGGCCCAAGTGCGAAACACTTGGTCCCTTGCAGGAGCTGTTGGGAAGTTTTTCAGTCTTCAGGAGGTGGGGCCTAGCGGGAGGTTTTCGGTCATTGTGGGTGTGTTTTGACTGGGAACATAAGACACTGGTTTCTTCCTGCTTCATCAGGCAAGCAGTTGCTTTGGACATGTGTTTCTGGTTATGAAGGGCAGCCTCCTGGAGGAAAACAACAGGCTTATGTTATGGATGACTGAAGTGTACTGGGACCTCCAATAAGCCCTCCTTGTTTTTAGGTTGACTGTCTCAGCGGAAAACTAGTAGTCATATTGGTTGACTCCTGATCCAACCCAGTCCCCTTATTACGTACTGCCCTAAACTGTTCTTAATTTTCTTCCTGCTAGAGAAGGAGCAAGCAATTGCTGTTGTCACGATCATGCCTTACTGGTGTTTGTTTGTTTTTCTGAGCATTTGCCCTCTCTCCAGTGTTTTTTATTTTTGGAGATTTTGTTGTTGTTGGTGGTGGTGGTTTTGTTTTTTGACATTCAAAATGTAGCCTGGGCTAGCCTCAAACCCATTATTTAGACAAAGCCAGCCTCAAATCCCTGATCTCTTTCCTCCACCTGGGTACCAGGTGACAGGCATGCATCACTATCCCTACAATTCCTCTTGGTTACTTTGTCTCACAGAATGAGAGCTACTCATGACAGCACAAGACTGAGTAAACCTCAGTTAGCATCATCCAGGACACACATACTGTATATGTGGCATACTTATGTCATATAAACACTACAGGATTTACTTAAAGTTGTTCATTTAAATGATGCTTTAAAACCATCCTCCTAGCCTGCCATAGCACTTCTCAGGGCGGGTTAGAACTTTTGGAAAACATCTAAGGTGGGGGCATCTCATCCCTGCCATAATGATCCAGGGTAGGACCCAAAGTCATTTTGTTGTTGTTGCTTGTTTGTTTTCATATAAAAATATGTTCCTGGGAGATCCCAGTATGTAGCCAGTAGTAAAGAAGTATTGTTTTGAGCAGTTGTGTTTATAAGATCATGGACTTGGACATCAAACAGCATCAATACACAACCTATTATGTTAGAAGGCTTCTCACATACCACCCAGAGTTATCTCACTTCTCACCAGCAGCAGGATGAGTTAAAATCCAGAGTTCTGAAACCTGGCTGACTTCCAGCTCTGCACAGTACAATCACCAGAGCACCACTATCTCTAGGATTTTGTTGTTTGTTTTTTGAGACAGGATCTCGTGTAGCCCAGGCAGGACTCACAGTTGCTGTAGAGCTGAGGATGAATTTGACCTGTTCCTCCTACCTCCACAGCCCCACTGCTGGGCTTAGGGGCTTGCACTACCATGCCCAGTCCTATGCAATGCTGGGGATTGAACCCAGGGCTATGCGTCTGCAAGGCAAGCACTGTACTGAGCCACAACTTCTCTTTCTTGTTTTGTTTTTTGAGATAGGGCCTCACAATACAGCTTAGACTGGCCTCAATTCTGCCCTTGCCTCAGCCCCACCCCCACCTCAGAGCTGGGATTGCAGGTGTGCCTGGCTTAGATCAGCTCCTTATGGGCTGTAGCTTTGCACATGGCAAGTGTAGCTGACCACCCTCCCATGTTCCTTGACTCTTCACCTTCGCCACTTTTACCTCACAGGCATCGTCACCACTGTCCCAGACACATACTGTCCCCGACTGTGGCCTTCAGCGTGCCCATGGGGGGTGTTTCACTTCGGCCTTTACCACTTTCTTTTGCACACCAAATCTGCACACTGGCTGATGACAGTGGAGGCGGATGGGACAGGAAAGGCTTAGGGTCTTCATCTGCGTCTGTCAAGTGCAGTCCCTGCTCCTGACTTAAATCATAATTCTCAAGGTCAGGGAAGATCCACCTGGATAGAGGCTCAGATCCTGTTCTTGGTCCAACTTCCAGCAACTGATTTCTTATGCATTTGTACCCTCCTCCCCTTTTCCCAGAAAAAAAAATCCACACAACTGGTTACTAACATTCAACACCTATGCCAGAGGAGAGAGGTCTTGTCTGAGAGAAGAGGTTCTACACAGACTCATGAAGGAGCTGTTCAAGCTCTTTGTAGCTTACAGACAAAAGGAGACGAACAGGGCCCTCACCCTAGGGATGCACTCCTAAGTAATGCCTGAATTTAAAACTCAAAGAAAACCCAATGATTAGTCTATGTGTCCTCCCAAGAACAAGTCTTGCTAGTGAGACTTCTTTCTTGCTCCCTTGCTCCTGTCTGTCTGTCTTGCAAAAGAAACATGAGTGACTTTCTGACCTGAAGAAAGTTTGGTACCTGGTTCACACGAAAAGACGCAGAAAGACACAAGATCATGTAATAATAAAGAGAAATCAAATTCAGGACGGAGTGTATCCCACTAACACAATGTCTCTGGGAGTCTGAGTAAAAAAAAAAAAAATCAATGTTTTAACAAAATGATATGCTAAAGAAAGGCAGTCCACTGTTCAAAAGACCTTAAAGGAACAGTGATCGGATGGATCTCACTGTGTGATCTGGAGCCCAGTTTCCTCCATTACTGTAACTCCAGAGAGACATTCCAACATTTCTCGTGAGGAAACTCTGAAGCTGTCTCGGAGGCACTGGAGCCAGCCTCCTGCCACACAGGCCCTTTCCAGCTGGAGAGTCACTGCTGGAGTGGCCATGCAGGGAGACAGCGAGAAAAGTTAGTTAGGAACTGGCTATGTCGACTCCAGGCTTTCCCTGGAGTTCACAGCAAGGCAGAGAGGTCTGTTTACGTGAGAAGGAGTTGGACTGATACTGTCTAAAGAGGCCCAGGGTGTGTTTCTCGGGTGGGAGGTGGTTCTGTTGCAACTCTCCTAGGGCTAAAGTAAAGGAAGGTGGTGTTGTTATTTGAGGAAGATCTGTCACCAGGGAGTGAGTGGAGCTAGGGTGGGTGTGCTCCAGACACAATGAGGTGTGGCATTCGGGATCCAGCTCCAGGACACCCTGCTGCTGTGAGTGAAATAGAAATCTCTTATCTTCCTCTTTTCCTTTTTTTCCCTATAGGGAGCCAATTCTTCAGGGTCTTGGATGTTTCACCAACCCCAGAAGGGCGGTAGTGCCAAAGAGAACCCTAGCTGCAAGACTGCTATCGAGGAGACCTACCCATGGACCCTGTGGGAAGGACATTCACAAGGGCCTCTGAGTCCCACTCACTCAGTCAATCCACTATAATAACCTTTCCAGCCATCAGAACTCTGACTCCTTGAAACAAATTATGCTGACAAAGTTTACTACAGATCCTAAAACTGAATTGTGGACACTCTGCTGTGAGGCTTGAATTATTCCCCAAATGCTGGAGGGCAGTAGGTACCCAAATTTCATCACTAGGCAGTAAATTCCCTAAAGACCAATAATTTCAAAACTTTCCCTAGGACTTTTTCCCCTTTTTTCTCAAGTTAATAAGTCAGAATTTTAAGATGCAAATTCCATACAGATTTTCCCACACTTACCTTTCAATAAATGACTATTGTTACTTTCTTCTATCTTCTACAGATAGATGGAAAACAGGAACAAATTATTTCAGCCCTGTGGTTTTTTCAGTGTGATTCAGTCTACTGGTAGCAAAAACCTCCTGAGGTTTTTATTAAAGGTCCCCATTCCAGGCAGCAACTTGTTTGGACTCTGGGGTGGGATTGGAGAAGGTATATTTTACTATGGAAAGTTTGGGGTTGATTCTTAAGAGTGTGGTTTGTTCTGGGTTTTCTGGGCTGGATGAGAGGGCTTGCACTCCCCCAATTTCTAAGTGTGGCGTTATTGGAGGGGTAGGAGGCTTTGTGGGAACTGCCGCTGAGCCCGGTTACTTCCTCTCCTGTTTACTATTTCTGTGTCTTAGTTTTGGCACTCATGGTGAATTGGATTGTCTCCTCCAAATTCAGACATCCAAATCCTAAACCCAAATGTGACTCACTCGTCTGTCTTTAGGAAAGCAATCAGGTTGATTGAATGTTTTCTGAAGGGGAAGCCCTGATCTGACAGAACTAATTTTCTGATAAGAAAAACAAGAGGAGACTTCATAAAACACAGAGGAAAGACCACATGAGGGATGGAGGAAACCTTTCAATTAGGGAGAGGCTCACCCCAAACTAGCCCTGGTGGCACTTGGCTCTGAACTTCCAGTTGCCCAGTCTGTGATGCTTGGTTATGACAGACCAAATGAACTTAATACAACCTTCCCTGAAGAATTGTCCCATCCACACAAAGGGCTGACATGGACAGGTGAATGAATCCCATCCTCAGTTTTGGTAACAAACATCTCAGAAGGGCCCTCCTGATGAAACGTGTACGGCTGCCTCCAGAAAAGTTCCTGATTTCACACACAATCACCACCTTATGGCCCTGTGACGTGTTACCTGCACTGTGCAGGGAGCGTCCAGAACATGCAAAGGCATGGTTCTGAAGCTGTATTATATATGTGATGAGTCTTCATGGCATTGTTGTGATGAAGGAGAGGAAAGCCGGGGGAACAGATAAAAAGCTTCTGGGGTAGAATTTTAGTTCCTATAAAATTATACACATGAATTTCTTTGAGCTTTCAGAAATTTAAAATGATTCTTAAACCCCAACTGTGGCTGAAATTTCCTTGAAAAAAAAAATCAAAGCACTGTCTAGAAAAATTCTTTCTGGAATATTCTAGAAGATTCTTTAAAGGATACAATTGTTTTCTGGCCCCCGGACTATAGCTTGGTCACACTGATGGAAGGTGCCAAGGCTCTTTTCTTTTTTTATTATTATTATTAATTATTATTATTATTCTCTCATACATTACGTCCTGACTGCAGTTTCAACTCTTGCTGTTCACCCTGTTCCTTTCCTTCCCTCTTCTCCAGATCCACTTCCCCTCCATTTCCCTTCAGAAAAGAGCAGGCCTCCCAGGAACATCACCTGAACACAACAAGTTACAGTAAGACTAGGCACAAGCCCTCATGTCAAGGCTGGGTGTGGCAGAAAAGGTTCCTAAGAGAGATGAAAGAATCAGAAGCACACCCACTCCTGCTGCTAGGAGTCCCACAAGAACACCAAGCCAACAACCACAGCACACATGCAGAGGACCTAGCACAGACCCATGCAGGTTCCGTGATGGCCACTTCAGTCTCTGGGAGCCCCTGTGAGCAGGCCTCTTTTCCGCATAGGGGATTCCCCCTTCCTAGGAATCCAGTTTCATTAATCTACTTCCCACTACCTCTGCTTGCCACCCCCTAGTCCTGGAGAAATCCCAGTCCTGAATTTCTTCAAATGCGTTAAAGGTGGCACTAAAATGTTTTTGTTTTCTAGCATTTGCTTTCTCCTTTTCTCTGTTTTCAATCTGAGAAGGCCTGAGTGCCGATTAAGGCTTTTGTGATTCTAGGTGTTCGATCTGGAATTGGTCATCTTCTCTATAACTTCTGTCCAGGGTGGACCATGTTCTCTACAGTCTGAACAACTAACCCAGTCCCTCAAATCAACCACAAAACCATAACAATAACAAAACCTCAATGACTTGCAGGTTGTTTGCTTCCTTAGCATATGTAGGTAATATCTTTAAAAAACCATGTCATCATTTACTTTTAATTAATACTCTATTCCCTTGAATGTCCAGATTAAGCATTTTTTATTTTAAATTGTAACCCCTCAACATCCCAAACTCAGAACTATGAAAGTAGCCTAACGTACTTTTATTTATTTTTATTATTTTATTGATCTATTTATTTACTTATTTTGAGGCAGGGTTTCATGGAGCCCAGGCTAGCCTTAAATATCTTATTTTTGTAGGTAGTAGAGAATGACCTTGGAATTCTGATCTTCCTGCCTCTACTTTCCAAGTCCTTGGATTACAGATGTGTGGGACCATGCCTGGTTTATGCAGCTCTGGGGGCCAAACCCATGCATACAGGCAAGTACTCTACAAACTAATCAACATCCTCCCACTCTTACAACGTAAGAGTGTGCATTTTAACAGAAAGCAAAATCATTTGTTCAGAATAGCATCATGAAAACAGAAATTGTTCTGTCTAGAAATATTAGCATTAAATCTCCAAAATTCCTTCCCCGTGTGCTCACAGACTCTAATCACAGTGGCACAGCAGTACCTCAGTTATCCAGAGCAGTAAAAGTCACTCCTTTTTAAAATCTACAGATTCCTTCGTCCCCGCAGAAATCTGTAGAGACTCTACCCAAGAGGAAGCCACCAAGATACTGTGATGGTGAACTTAGCTTTTCTAGCTCGGCTTCTGCCTGGGTGGACAGGACCATGGTGAATTCTGCAGGAGTGTTGACCACCATTAAAGCCTAATGCCTTGCTTCTGCCCTGCTGGTACCCACAAGGAATGCTTCTGCATCTCTGTTAAACTCAGAAAATCTGGTTTAATTTTGTTTTATTTTGATGTTATTTCTTCTCAACCTTGAGTAATTCTTATAAGTCTTAGTGGTCAAAGAATTGCACTCCATTTCCCTAGAATAATGATTACACAAATATTGTTGGAATAAATACTTGTGTGCTTTAAGGGCATTAAATAAATGATTTGTGTGATAAATAATCTATTTTTCAATTAAAGACTTGCTTAGCTAGATTAGCACGTGAGAAATACAATGGCCGAATCCACAAAGCCAAAATAGCCACACAAAGATGACAGCAAACAATACCAACATCAGTCACGAATGCCTTTTGTGGTCCCCCTGAACACCAGTATTTTTAATAGTAGTCATCTGTGCCAAAGAGGACTGACTACACAGGATAACTTCCTCAGGGTTTCTACATGAATTTTCTTGTCAACTTTTGTCAGCAACAACTCCCAGTTCCTGCCAAAAGCTGCCTCAGCTGCTTCTTAGGAGCTGTAAGTGGCTTTCCTAAAAACTGAAAGGACACTCAGAGCTCAGTATTAAGAAGACAAATAACACATCCAAAAACAAACAAACAAACAAACAAACAAACAAACAAAAAAACGCCCGAAGGATTTGGATAGACATTTCTCACAAAGACTATATGAGCAATATGCAAATGAAAAGGTGTTCAGTATGTTAGCCAGTAAGGAAATACCAACCACAGTGACTCAGCGTTTCACACTCGCCAGGGCATCCATACCAAAAGATGCAAGGGTGGCTGAGGTTGTGGACAAACTGGAATGTCACACACTGCTGATCACATGCAAAATGGCGCACAGTCCCTCCAAAGACCCAGGTTGGTTTAGGGTAGCTGAGGTACTCTATGAGATAGCAGCAAATCTACTCATGACTGAATAAAAACATAGGTCCAGAGCCTATGGTTAAGAGCCTATGGTTAAGAACTCAGGTTCCCCACAGGGCAGCTCAAAGTCGTCTGTTAGCTCCATTTCCAGGGAACTCAGCGCCTCTTCTGACAATCACAGGCTCCTGCATGCATGTGGTGCACATGCATACACTCAGAGACTCGTGCATACACATAAAGTAAAACAAACATTAAAAACAAAACAAAAAACCCAACAACATAGCTCCATAAAAGTATGTCGATGGGAGCATATAGCGGTGTAATTCATAATCACAAAAGGCAGAAACAGCCCAAATGTCCAACAACTAACCTAAAAAAAGAACCTGGCACATTCATGTAACAGATTACTGCTCAGCTATAAAAAGGACCAATGTATAACAACTGTACATTGCAGGTATGTGGATATAGTATACCACATTAAAGAAGCCGATCAAAGAAGACTACGTATTTTCCCACTTTTCTTATGTGAAATGTCAGAACTGGCAAATCCATGAAAACAAAAGTTAGCTTGGTGGTTACACACTATAATTATTCACAGCCAGGTTTTAGAGGTGATATTCATACAGTATTTGAATGCTCACATTGCTGTAGGGAGGGGAGATGGCGGTGGTGAGGAATGAGGACCGATTGCAAACCGGTATGAGATTCGTCGAGAAGGAGTGAGAGGGAATGATTAAAATGTCCTGAAGTTAGCTATGGTGATGACTTCTAATACAAGATACCCATTCAATGATATACTTTGGATGGGCAAATTGTACAATGTGTAAGTTACAACTTAATAAACCCGCTCCGTATGAAGCTACCATGGTTTGTCCAGCTTTTCTGACTGCTGACATTGATCAAGAGGACAAATTGACTGCAGGATGAACCAGGGCACTTCTGGCAGCTCAAAGGTGGATGAAATGAACATAATGTAAATCAAGAGACAATAGGTGCAATGAGCGATGCTCCGCAGAGGCATCTTGCTGTCAGCACAGTGATGGGAGTGAGGCTATGCTTTCTATGCTAGACTGGTTATGTGTCCTACCTAAAAGTGAAAAGAAACTCAAATAAATAAATAAATAAATAAATAAATAAATAATATGCACATATATAGAGAGCTACTTGAGTCTGATGGCTCAAGACTTCTTGGCCAGGCCTAAGATGCCTACATTGTGCATCCAGAGTCCAACACCCAGAATCAAAACAAGGTGTACTATGTGTATTTGTAGGTGGAGAATCTGAAAACAGGTTAAGTAAATTACCCGAAGTAGACAGCTTATAAGAGACTGAGGTGGGATTTGAACTCATGTCTGTCTGACTTTTAGATCTCACGGAGTATACAACAAAACTGTTTAGGATATTAACATTATAAACTTGACCTTTCCTGTGCCTCTCCTGTGACATCCCTCTGTTTCCTCCTTTTGTCATTTGGAACGGATGCTTGTGGAAGTCTTAAAAGAGGGAGATTACAGAAATTGCCACTGACAGTGATGGTACAGTTGCTATAGTAACCAATCCACCAAATTGGTCTGCGCTACTAGGCACACACTTCTGCCTCTGCAATACTCCAGTGCTGACTAGAATGCTTCACGGCCCCAGCAAACCCCTGTGAAAGCACAGGAAATGGATCGAGCTGAGGGTCAACTGCGTGTGTGCAGCATGAACGTTCCTTCCAAAGTTTCCCCTCCCCACTCCCTCATTTTATCTCCTCTCTTGCAGTCCTCTCATTTTACACAGTATGTTTGTGGTACTTGGTTTTAAGGGATGCTGAACATCAAGGCTAAACTGCAGTCTATTGCTTTGTTCTAAGAGGGATTTTATAAATAAGACCATTTTCTTTTGGGCAACAAATTGACTCTCCCAACCCAATCATTCCCTGACTCTATGACAGACTAGGAATGGACCAACACCTCATGTCCCACACATAAACAAAGCAACCATCTATTTGGTTTTCTTATGAAGTCACAGAAGATACTGTACGGAAAGCAGAAGCCGGCAAACAACACTAGCTGTGGGCACAGAGGAACACACGCATACGTCCACCCGTCCACATTTTTCTACAATGTTTCTGTGTTTTCAAGGACTCCTTTCCTGATACTGATGCTTTCTCTCTTCCTCCCTCTCTCCGTTTCACTGGCCTTGCCTGTCTTCAGAGGCACCTGAAGGGACATAAGGCAGGGAAGTGAATCCGACTGTAATTCTCCAGTTCACTTCTCTGCAGCCTCCAGTGAGCCAGGCTCCAGACGGTGGCCCAGCTGAGCCCTGAGAAGTTCAGAGTCCTTGCACAGGTGTGGTTTTTCAGCCCTGCTCACAGGCACTCTGGGAAGAGAGGACCAGACATGGGGATGTGGGGGGAGCCTGCAGTTGAAGTGTGGGAGACTAAAGGAAGACAAGTCTTTCCTATGAAACGGAAACTCTTGTGTCTCAGAAGGTCACTATTCCCCTCTGATGGACCGAGTACAGGTGCCGCAGTCACCAGGAATTCTAATCCTCTCACTTGCTCATGTCCTTGGTTTCACCTTTTGGTCTCTTCTACTTCCTTCTCCTGATCTTAACATGTCACGCTGTGGATGAAATTACAAATACCTCCCTGAGTCATCCTGACGAGCAAATGTGCATTCAGGAAAATGTGCGTTCTTGTGGCTTTAAAAACTAGTTATAAATATATTTTAAGTAGCATTTTGTATATATGTCTTATTTTCCTTCCTTTCTTCTTTCTTTCCCTTCTTTATCTGTTGCTACTCTGTATTTTTATTAACTGGCTGCTCTAAACCCGAACGCTGGGAAATCAAACTATATTACAAGCCCATTTTATGGATGCAGGGCTCAGCTAAAGTGGAGCTCTAGCTAAATTAAAATTTAGCTCTAGGAATTCAAAGGCAACAGCATTTGCATCATTGTTTGCCTGTTTTCCCAGTTCAACTCAAAAGCATACTGACTTTCCACTGGGGAATGTGCCTCTGTGGTGGCTGCTCCTATGTAGGGGCTGCATCTTTCTCTGTGAGGAGACAGTCTCATCTACAGCCTCTGACACATGTATTCATTTTTGGATCCTGGAAGGTTCAACGCTTCTCAGCCTGGGGGCTTTGCATGTGTTTGCCTTGCTTTGCCTTACTCAGATTCATACCCCTAGCTTTCCCCATACCTGTGACCATGTTACTCTTGGATAGCTCATCATTCAAGGCTCATCTTAACCTTCTCTACAGAGAAAGTCTTCTTTGACTAGCCAGACAAGGTAATGACCCTCTATTGCATGATGTCCTCCTAAGAAGGTATTTGCTAGGTGTTTATCTAGCACCAGTTTGATTAACCCTTGTTCCCCCATTTCCATTCCACCCCCGACACCTCTTTCTCTTTTTCTCTTTACTGTAAGCTACACAAGTCTAGGAATGTGTCCATCGTGTCGCGCTCTGTATCTTGGAACTCAGCATGGAATTGGGCCCGTGCATATGTCTACTGCAAATGCACAGATATTCCACAGCACAGCTTTTTGTTAGGGACAGGCTGCAGTGCCTTACTCAAAACTCCCTTTGTGGGTGTGACCCATTCGTACATGTAAATTTAGAGAAGGTGGTGAATGTCACCTCGCTTTTCAGGTCAAAGGATGTTGGGACTTGAGACAGTTTTGCATAAAATACACTTTTGTTTTCATCTTCTATATTTGACAAAGCTGTCTGTCACCTTTGATCTCTGATACTTCTAAAATGACTGCATTATGAAGCACAAGAACAAAGGTTTGCTTTTTAAAATGACATATTTTAGTCACTCAGGCTTTTAATGACATAATACCTAGTAGACAGCTATAATTATCGAACTGAATCAAATCACAGAGGATAAGATAGCATGGCAGACTTTTCTTTGTAGACATTATCTTTTTGCTGTTTTAAGGAATAATAGTTCTTTGCTTTACAATGGATTTTGTTGGTAACTTTAAGATATGTAAGATTAAGTGTGTAGGGACTCAAATGTTTCTTGAGTTGTATTTAGCTGCCTAACACCAAATCCTTATAATCTAGAGTTATCTTGCATAATTTGTCTCTTAATGACTTCTCTGATTCTCTGTATTTTTTGTATTTTTCTCTCTACTTCTTATTATTTTCACCTGTTCCCATGACTTCTTTCCCTCTCCCCTCTACTGTCAACTTTCTATCTAACTATCTGCTTTTCTTCCAACACTGCAAACCATTTTAACCCATTTCCATTCACAGTATTTGTGAAGAGATAAAACCCTCTGGTATTTACAGCAAAAATCCCTATATTCTGTATGTCATATATAGTGAGACTAATAGTTCTTTCTTTATATCAAAATACCACTGCTTTTCTTCCTTTCTTTCTTTTTTTAAAAGAGATTAACACTAGGAATTTAAGCATCATGAAATATCTTGGATATTTAATTAATAATTAAGTTAATGCAAAGGACATAGAAAATGAATATTTCTTGAAATTCTAGAATGATGGAACGCACAAACAGTTATGCCAAAACAGTTCTGGCTCGTTGTACCTATTGAATACAGCTCCTTGAGAAATGATTCACATGGATAGAATTCTGTTGCACATCCCCTTCCCCAAACAAAGCTGCCTCCCTGGTGCTCTAGTCCACAGCGGTCCTGAGAAAGTGATTTTTGGTTCAAGCTTTAGCTATGCAGTTTTGTTGTATTTTCTTTCTTTCTTTTTTTGTCTTGTTTTGTTGCTTGCTTGTTTGTTTTTGAGACAGGAAACAGGGTTCTGCTGTGTAGCCCGGGCTGTCCTGGAACTCCCTCTGTAGACCAGTCTGGTCTTGAACTCACAGAGATCCATCCATCTGCCTCTGCCTCCCCAGGGCTGGGATTAAAGGAATGCACCACCACTGCCAGGGGGTTGCTGTTTTTTCAATATTATTTTTCAAACTCAGACTGCAAGTTCTCATATGTGTTTGAAATGCAATGGCTCATCTACTTTCTTGCTTTCATACTCTCAGGACTAATAGTTAAAATGTGGTAGACCAGTAGGCTGGAATTCTGGCTTCCTAACGTATTTTCTTGCTTTTTCCTTGCCTGGACAGCTGCAAAGGTTAAAAGATGCAAACTTCAGTCACTGTTGTGGTGTGGTGAAGCCAATGTGTAGAAGGTAGAGATTAGCATTTGATTTTAGCCATGTCGACAACATACATTCACAATGACTGGGTATCCTCCCCACACTGAATATTCACAAATCAATACTATTCAGATGATTGACAAATCATGCTTTAATTTCCCAGCCTCTGAAAAGGCTGAAAGAATTCTTTATATGTGGACAATAGAAGTAATATGTAAAGCTCCTAGTGGGTGTTCAATTAGTGGTGGTTACTATTTTAACTGGGGGTGGGTTGGAGGAGAGACCGAGAGACACAGAGAGAGATAGGGAAACTGAGAGAGGGAGGAAAAGAGGGAGAGTACACCTTTTGCAGGTTCTGGATCCCATTGACTTGAAAAAGATGAGTAACTTGCTCACTCATACTGTAGCTATCCAGGATTGCTACTAGGTTCTTAAGTTTTACCGTGGAAACATGAAATTCTAACCTGGCATGATAGAATTAGTCACAAAACCCTTCTAAATGGAAGGCAGAGGACTAATGGGGAATCTTCCCATTAGAATAAGGTCATTTATTTGTTTGGTTTGCTTTGTTTTATGTTGTTTAGACAGGGTCTTACTATATAGGTCTGGTTAGCCTGGTACTCTCTACTCTCTCAGACTGGTCCAAAACAACATGTAGCAATCCTCCTGCTTCTGCCTCCTGAATGCTAGGATCAGAGGAGTGTGTCTGCATGTCTGTTGGTGTTTATCTATGTTGGTCACTGGTATATCCTGAGTGCCTATGACAGAGGTTGACAAACCATGGCCCAATGAGTAAGGTGAGCCTACTTCCTAGCTTTATGAAGCTTTGAAACTGAGGATGGTTTGCATGCTTTTAAATGGTTGAAAATAATGACATGAGAACTAATGGAAGCTCATTATCTTCCAAGGCAGTTTTATTGTTGCATACCTGTACTTAGTCACCGATTCACTGTCTGTGCCACTCTTTACCGTGAGAGTAGGATTGTTGTGATGCAGGGATAGTGACCACAGAGCCGAAAAAAATTGTCTTTCACTTTTTATAGAAAAAGAGTTGCTAACAACAGGAAAGATACTTCTCTTTGAGTTTGTGTGTGTGTTCTACACATGTGTACTATTCGTGTGTTTGTGCCTGTATGTGTACTCGTGTGCATTGTGTGCACATACATGTGCAGGCCAGGGACCATTGTCTTCCTCAGTCATCCTTTCCATTTTTAAAACAATATCTCTCACTGAACTTGGAGTTCACCAATTCAGGTAGCCTGGCTGGGAAGCAGAAGCCACTTCTCTCTCTCTCTCTCTCTCTCTCTCTCTCTCTCTCTCTCTCTCTCTCTCTTTCTGACTTTCTGGTGTTAGGATTACAAGCACTCACTGCCACATTCAGCTTTTATGTGGGTACTGGGGATCAAACTTAGACACTCATGTGCGTGCTACAAGCTACCTCCTCCATCCTTCCTAAGTATTTTTAGAGTCAGATGCATTGATGTTTGACCCTTCCCAAAAGAAAGCATTAAGTCTAGATGTGAGTCCAAGGTCAGCCACAGAATAGCATAGGAATATATGATGCATAGGATATATATATATATATATATATATATATATATATATATATATGATAATATAGGATATAGTAAGAAGTGCACAGTGTATGGAAGAAAACAGACTCAGCTGCCATGCTGCCTGACCTCACTGTGCAAGCCTGGCATTCAGGCTTAAGGTCTCTGGGTATCAAAAATCAGGCTAATGATGAGAAAATAAAAGCTAATGTTTGTGAAGTGTTTAGAACAGCACATGGTATAAGTAGCTACAGTTTATTTATTTATTTATTTATTTATTTATTTATTATGCATTTATGCATTTATTTTGGGATGAGGTATTGCTCTATAGCTCTAGCTGGCCTTAAATTTACCATCCTCCTGCCTCTACCTCCTAAGTGTTTGACTATAGGCATGAGGCATCACACTTAACTATGGCAATACAATTTTAACTTTGTTTTTCTGTTAAGAAATTTCAGATACTTAATAAATTAGCCAAGTAAATGAGTGAATCTCAATGTGCTTGTACACAGGAAGAAATCCAAGCATGAAATAAAATTTGAAGATGTCCATTTTTGTCAGCAAGTCATCTATGTGTAGAAAACAAACACATCAGTATGTACTCTAATTGCCTTTGGATTGTAGGAACGAACTGTTGGCCTCTCATACCTGTGATATAATTTTGTAATCAATGCCTCTGTTTCAGATAATAAACAAATTGTATTGTAAATGGTTGAGTAACTTCTGATACAAAATCTAACTACCTAACGACTTCTAATCTGGGGGTATCAAATTGGCATAAACGGAAACAACGATTTAGAGAATGCAGATTGGTTGCTTTGCTGAGGCTGTCACTCTGTCCTTAGGAAGAGAGCCAATAAAGCCACTGTCCTGCAGTCAGCGTGTGGGTATCCAGGCCAGGAACCACACTTGCATATTAGCTAATGCCACTGCTTTCCAGCATTGTAAGACATTTTGGGAATTGATACTTAGAACTCATGGGGTTGGGGATTTAGCTCAGTGGTAGAGCGCTTGCTTAGCAAGTGCAAGGCCCTGGGTTCGGCTCTCAGCTCCAGAAAAAAAAAAAAAAAAAAGATACTTAGGACTCTAAATCTAAATCTTTAAATAGACCATGATAGGTGGAAAGTAAAGGCTTTATATGGTTGCTTTCTGTCTTTTATGTAACAGAATTGCTTGAAGATACTCTTCAGTATGCGCTGTCTAAAGGACAATACATTAGCTGCATCATTATCTTCATGCCTGTTTTCACTACAGTTGCTGTCTGTGTGGTGTCTGAGGTAACTATAGCCTGACTGACACACTGATGAAGTGGGACACACCTCCTTTCTTATTTCATAATCTTAGTTTGTTCAAATGTCAAAAAGCAAAACACTCATTTGGCTTAGATTGTGGAAGCTGCAATGAAAATGTGGACAAACGTTAACTACTCCAGTCCAATCTGAGGTCATTACTAAATTGTGCACTAAAATTAAAAACTACAAAGAAAAAAGAAACTTTTGGTGACTTAAGCGAATCTAGGCCTTCTGTATTGTACGCGGACCTGTAACTGATGTATGCTCCACTAGTCTCCACATCTTCCCCAGCCTCTCTTCAGCTCTAACTTCATCCCAGGGAATGTTCGAGCTTTAGAAGACTTCAGTAGTGACTTCCCTAGCAACTTTCCCGGAGCTTAATTCATACTTTCCTTCAAATGAAGAGAGACATTCTCATCTCTTAATAAACCCAAAGAAAACAGTCAAGACATCAGACTTAAAATGTTTTATGGGTATCCAAGTCCTGTCACCTTCAAAAATTAAAAGAAAAAACCCTGATAAAAATAAGAAAGATGTGTATCTTGAGGTATAATTTGATATTTTGATATACGTATATAATGTCCAAAGATTAAGTTAAGCTATGTAATGTGTTAATTACCTGACTACCTCTCACCTTTTTATAAGACTGTTACGGTGTCTAACCTAACTTAGCAATATGTCATTATTAACTGCACTCACTCTGCCAAGCAATAAACCACTAGGACTTATTTCTTGTGTCTACAATTTCATAGCCTTTGTCAAGTCTTGTCATTTTAAATTACTAATTACTTGAAGATGGGGTCGCAAGCTTCTTATTTCTTTTATTGAACTAATGCTTACTTTATTAAAACAGAATATGAACCTGAGTTCAAATGACATACTCAGAAAAATTGAGCAACTAGAGAAAAATGTAAAATTGATTCCAGTTTTCTTCTGTAAAGTCTTCCTTGGCTGCTCATTTTTCCAGATAATACAAATTCAGAATTATTTAGTCATCTTTAAAGTCATGTTTTATTTTATTATATTAAAATCTTTACTTTCTACAGACACAACATATAATTTCAACATGTGAATTCTTTCACCTACTTTATTGGCTTGTATTTTATATTCATTCTGATCAACTGGTCAGTTTTCATTCCCCTTTACCCTCTCTAAATTTGAGATGTGTCTTCATATTTGGGATCTAAAAATTACAGGTAGAAGGAAAGTAATAAATAAAATGCCCTTCTGTTCAGCTGTCTTCAATGAAAGTGATGTGATCTCAAAAACAATACGGTGACATATCTAACCTCCTGTTGACCTCCGCACAAGGCCGAGAAAACAGTTTTCTATCATACTGGCTATAACACAGGGCCCATTTAGTACTAAAGGGTTTTAACCTAGAACACTTCTGTCTACACTCAAGTTAAAATTCTTCGTTCTTCTGTGAATGCAAATTAGAATAATGTGATTGGTCCCTAAAATGGAAAATGCTACAGCTACTAATAATGGAATGGAGTTGAAATTATATTACTGAGATTGCCAATAGGTTTGGTAAACTATTTTCTTTTCTATTTTCCTCTTTTAAGGGAAAATACAGTTTTCCTCCTACTGCAGAAGTATCAGATTCCTGCAGCATCCGTGACACTTGTAAGCATTCAGTGGTCAGACACCACTACATAGCCTTCAAATGATGTGGCCCAGTGAAGCTGGGAGGTGCTGTCACGGAGCCGGGCAGCCTGGTATCTTAGCCATCCACCAGGACAGAGCCAGCAGGGCCCAGCTGGTGTGCTGATTCCAGACTAAGGTAGGGGTTTGACTAAGGTTTTGCATTTTGAATGTGAACTCCCCTGACATTGAATCCTAGGACATA
Organism: Peromyscus maniculatus bairdii; assembly: GCF_049852395.1. Taxonomy (NCBI): domain Eukaryota; kingdom Metazoa; phylum Chordata; class Mammalia; order Rodentia; family Cricetidae; genus Peromyscus; species Peromyscus maniculatus. The sequence continues at coordinate 11,944,125 of NC_134870.1, forward strand.
TTTACATATAACAGTGCATTGAGCATGCCAGAAATTATTTACTAGATCTAATGTACAAATCTTACTTGCCCAAATTACTCTTAGGACAGGTTCAATTTTAAATTTATTATCCCCTTTAGGTTTCTGGTTTATTCTAAATTTATTCTAAATTATGTTTTTTTAATATAAAAAGCAGTCTCAAGAGTTTAACTATATGATCTGAATTCTTGACCATGTAGGGTGTGTGCTAAATGAATATAGTGATAGATCAGTCAGAAATGAAAAATGTAACACAGTGGACTGTTACCAATACCCTTTGGATTGTTACTCGACAATACCCTTTGGCATGGCAACATCTGCCCATCACAGTGAGCTCGTCATTTTGATCTTTAGACATATGAAACACACATAAGAAAACCCATTTTCTATTTTGTTCTGACTTGGACTTGTGTGCTCATTGTTGACGTAAGGGGGGTTTGTATTGCTGCTTCTGGTATAGACATCTTTTGACACCATGGTACACAAACTCGTCTCCCACAGCTATTCAAAAAGTCAATCTACAGGATTTGTTACAAGTTCAGGATTTCTCATCCCTCCGGTCGCCCTGAACTTAACAGTAGCGCTGCCCAGACAACTGTAGTTAATAGGCTGTGTTCCTTTAAATTTCTTTTTCCTCAGACTGGTAGAAACATCATGAAAAAAGAATCCAAACATCTACTCTCCTAAGGTTGCCCAGAGTGCTCCCCATGCCCCAGGCATCTATCTGTATGGGACTATGGCTTGGCAGATTGTCAAGCCATGCCCTTTTGTTATGTACTACTTGAAGGTTTACACTGGTCTCAGTGGCCTGGCATCAGAAATCCGGATGCCTAATCATGAAAAGCAGGGGATACCATGCTCTTCTCCAAAACCAGAAAGGAGCCCTTTGCTAGGGCTCCTTTAGAAGGGTTTTTAAATGGGAGCCAATCAAACATGATTGCCAGTTTCTGCAGTCTTTGCATCTGCGGCACCTTCCAAAAGCATCATTTCTCTCTCTTTGGACATGAAATGCTGTTTGCGGCACAGACAGACACTTTCTAAATGGCAAGGGCAGACAGCATCAACAGTTCCCTAACTTCTCTGTGACTCCCGCTAGGCACACAGATCAACTGGAGGTGCAGGACTCTGCTCCCAGCCCTTCTCAACCACCAGCTGTCAATCCCCTCTTCTTGGGATCAAGAGTTAGCAGGCAAGGCTCACCCCACCACCCTGAAACGGTTAGCTTTGCTCTCCTTTAAAAAGTGAAGAGGGAGAGCTTTCCGCAGGATAGAAAAGTTTGCTTGGCCACAGGATGCCTAGCGTTGCAACCAACAACAGGAATGGACAAAGCCTTTTGGGAGTTCCCGGCTACGCAGAGAGCAGACCCCAGTCACAGACAGAGCCAAAACAAACAATAAAAACTTGAGTGCATGGCAGAAACACTGTGAAGTTCTCTCTCTTTGGCTGGCACTGCCTGGGAGTTCCTGCTGGCCCAAAGCAGGAAAGAGAAAGGTCGTCACGACAGGCTCCCTCTCCTTGAGCAAGTCCACCTTGAAGTGCAATGAGACCTGACTGGCCAATGTGTCCAGAGCTGCTCTTCTGAACTGCCCAGGCCTTTGGGCCCCACCTACTTGCTCAGCTTCAACCCCAGTCTGCAACCTTCAAGGTCTCCTGACCTGAAGATTTGGGAACCTGGGCATTCAAGCGCTCAGGGATGCTGTTAGGCCAGGTTCCTGTTGTCCATTCTGACACTCTAAAATCAACTTTCCTCACACCAGCTGAATTGTTTGAGATGGTTTTTTCAGTGTGCAGGAGCCTCCGGCCCAGCCCACCCAGTTCTCCCCTCCTCTCTGCCCCGTCCCCTCCCTCCGGCCTCTCCAGCTCTCCCCCACCCCCCAATCCCACCCCTCCTTCCTCTTTGTTGTCTCCTACCTGCTGGCCAGGCTCTGCCTGCAGTGCTGTCTGAAGGGCATCAGGTGGTAGTTCATGGCGTCCAGCAGCAGCTTCTGGCAGACCGGGTCGGTGCGCATGAAATCCACGGACTGGACCCGCTCTACCAGCTCCGGGGCGGGGATGAGCGCGAAGCGGAGGCGCTTCATGAGGTCAGGCGCGTACTGCATGCGGGTCTCGCGGTCGTGCTCCAGCCACAGCACGGACATCTGGAAAAGTGCCAGCTCCGACTCCACGGGGGGCGGCAGCGAGTCCAGCAGGGCACGCATCTCCTCGAAGTTAAGCAACAGCACATCCTCCACCAGGTACTTGTTGGCCAGCTTCTTGGTCTCCTCCAGGCCGTGCAGGGCGGCGATCTTGCACACCTGCTTGTAGTTCTGCACCGAGATCTGGTCGTTGAGGAACTGAACGCAGAGCTTGGTGACCTGAGGGATATGCAGGATCTTGCTGACCGACAGCACCTCCTCCACGGTGTCCAGGGAGAGGGTCACGTTGGCCGTGTAGAGGTATTCGAGCACTAGGCGCAGCCCGATGGACGAGCAGCCCTGCAGCACGAGGTTGTTGATGGCTCGGGGACTGGTCAGCAGCTTGTCGTCGGGGGAGGAGGAAGGAGTCCCGGGCTCCTCCTGTGGCGGTGGCTGCTGCTGCTGTGGAGGCTGCTGCTGCGGCTGCTGCTGCTGCTGCTGCTGGTCCTTGGGGGCCCCCAGGCCGTCCTGGCCGCCGACCCCTCCCCCGAGAGGGGGGTGGCTGGAGAAGAGTGATCGGAAGTACTGCGAGCAGGAGGCCAGCACGGCCTTGTGGCAGTGGAACTGTTGGCCCTGGGCCGTCAGGGTCACGTCGCAAAATAGCTGCTTCCTCCACAGCAGGTTGAGGCCGTGCAGCAGGTTGTCACTGTGGCTGGGGTCGAAGGTGGAGGTCCTGTCCCCGGATCTGGACATGGCGAGCTGACTCGGCGCACCTGGCTTTAAACCCTCCTCCAACCTGGCAGACAGGGGTGGGGGATGGGAGGGGGAGTAGGGTGGTGTAGGGGGGTGGGGTGTGGCCGGGGTGGGGAAGGGTGTGGAGGGGAGAGAGGAACAACAATCAAAGCCCCGCTTGGCTCCCTCTCTGTGCGCTCAGGACCCGACCCTAAGAGGAAGGTGTGAAGGCGCGGGTTCCTGAGCGCCTCCTGAAGGGTCCTGGTCTGGGGTCGGGACGCCGGTTCTGCTCCCTGCTACCTCTTACACACTTCACCCCTCACTTTCCTAAAAGCACCCAGGCTCCTCTCTTGGCAGAGACAGCGGTGACAGCAGCGGCGGCAAAAGTGGAGGCTGAGGCCGTGACACCTCGTGGGCTCTTGTCCATGCCCGGCTGGATGAAGGGAAAGGCCGGGAGTGGGGAGTCAGGGGGTGCCCCGGGAGCTCAGAAGCGACCGACGGCGGCGGTTCCAGGTCAACTGGTGCTGGAAGCTTTGCTTTTCTTAGTTGGCCCAGTTTGGGGGTGGGGTGGGAAAAGGGGGGTAACACAGGCGTGCGAGTGGGCGATTCTTAGCTCTCTGAAAGCTGGGGACACCTTCGATTATCCGCGCTGCCCCGAAAAAGTCCTAGGCTCACAGTCTGAGGGAGGAGATAAAGCCCTTTCTTCTCCCGGGGAAGTGCAGCGGAGCGCGATGGGGACCCGCTCAGTGGACTCGGCAGAGGCGGGAGCTGTCCTTATCAATTCTAGCTCATTTCGCTCAGCCCGGCCCTGCCCGCTTCCCCGCTTCGCAAACTGTTGGTTTCCCTCGCCGCCACCCCGTTTTGCTAATTTTCCAGAGACGCCTTTAAACCTGGCCAGAGAATCCTTCCACCCACACCACCCACCCTCCTACCCCTGACCCCCTTCTCCCTGCACCTTTGCTATTTCAGAGCACGGAAGTTCAGACATCTAGTTCCCCTTCCAGTGCGGGGCGGCACCGGGGATGACTGGGGGGCAAGTTGGGGTGCCAGGCAGGATTTAGAGCAGGAGACTAGAGGCCAGGAGGGATTGGTGTGGACCGGTCTCCCTCTCGAGCACCGGGAGCAGTCGCTTTAACTGGAGGAACTACGAGAAGTTCAAGTTAGAAGGCAGGTGTTGGGGGAGGGGTGGCGGCCGTGGAGTGGGGGTGGGGTGGGGGCGCGGTCCGGTGCGGGGGGTCTCTGCTCCGCACCCAAAAGGATTTTGGGTAGGCACAGCATCCCCGCGACCCCCGGGGTTCAGCTCCAGAGGTCCCCCACTCGGGCACCCCCACTCCCCCAGCCCTGGAAGTACTTCTGTAAAAAGTCTGAGCCGCCCGCTTCTAGGTGCTAGGAGGCCGGGGAGGGGGAGGCCAGGTGAAATCCACACGCCGAGTCCTTAATGTGTAATTGCACCTTTCAGGGCTGAACGGGAAGGGACCCTCTGCCCGCGTCCCGCCGCGCGCCCGCCGGGACCACCGCCGCCGCCGCCGCCGCCGCCGCCCGGCTCCGAGGGACCCGCCGGACCTGCCCCTTCCGCTGCGGCTCACTCTGCCTTGCCCGGCGCCGCTTCTGGATCGCCGGCTTCTCGTTCCAACCAGACTCGGCTCCTCTGCACTCACTTTCCCATCCTGTTCCAGGTGGACCCTAACCTCCCTCCCCCCGGCAGCAGCCCCCTCCCCCAAAGCTCGGGCTGGCGGGGGAAACACTTGAGTCCTCCCTGGAAGTGGCCCTGGTCATACCTCTCTCCAGCTCGCCCCGCTTCGTTGTCTCGCCCCCCCCCCCCATCTTTTCCTAGTCTTTTTCCTTCTTGTTCTCCTCCTTTGCTTCCACCCCCCCATCTGCTTATTTCTTGCAATGGGAGTTTTATTCTTTATAAGCGTTTGCCACAACCCCCCCCATAAGTCTCCCCCCACCCCACAACAACCCAAAAGACAAGGAAAATACAGGCAAGGTAGACCCAAGGCCAGAAACTTACCTGCTGTCAGCCAGCTGCAAAGTCAGGGCTCACTTAAGCTCCCCCCAAAATCAATTGTCCTTCCTTTTTAAAGGTTTGCTCTCTCCTTGGGAGGGGAATACACCTTCTGGCTCCCAACTCCAGGCAGTCACTCTGTACAATTTATTTTGTCGTACATCATTTGATCACCATGAATTAGCAACAGCAAGAAAATATAGGAGGAGAGGGAGAAAAGAGAGAAAGAGAGAGGGAGAGAGAGAGGAGAGAGAGGGAGAGAGAGAGAGGGAGCAGAGCTTTCTGCAAGAGAAGAAGAAGAAAAAATGTACGTGTGACAAATTATGCTACCAAGAAACAACACATCATTATCCTTGGGCCTGGGGCTCAGTGAGTCGTAACGAGAGTAATAGGAAATCCACGGTTGGGGAGAGAAATGGTCGTGCTTGGCCAGTAGAGAGAGACCATACAGGGGGATGGATGCTGGAGAGACTCGCAAAATTATGGCTCAAGGCTATTGTAAAAATTGTCGAGCGTAAATGACTGCGATTTCAAACATCTTTGGAAGAAAGAAGGGGAAAAAGCGAGCCCCCCCTCCCTCCCTCTCCCTCTCTCTCCCTCTCTCTTCTCTTCTCTCTATAAAGAACCGTCAAGTTTTAGTGCGCATTGCTAATTAGTCAATTTCTCTCTGCCTTCACAGGCTGGCGACTTCGCTGCTGAGCTGAAACTGCTAATTTCTGTGACCAGCTTTTTTCTTAGCTGTGATCTGGATGAATGAGTAGCTGTCTCACAGAGATGACAAAAATAAACTCTAATCCCCCCAAAAATTTCCACTACATCTTTCTCATGCATAGATTTATGATCTTCAAGCGCTCTGTGCAATATGCAAACTTTTTTTGTGTCTGTGTATACGCTGTTGTTTGCAGCTTCCACAACATCGGTATGCTGGGTTTTCCCTCCCACCCCCAGCCCCCACACACTCTCAAATGCAGAAGCTGCCTGATCTCAAAGTATGCTAGGATGCCACTTTAGCCTGTCTTGGTATCTAGGGTGTGGGACTGACTTGGAAGATACCAGTCCTCACCCTAGGAGGGCTGAGGACACACACCAGGGGTGGGGGAAGTCGAGCTGGGAGAACAGAGGACAGGCCTTGGATTTTTTTCCTCTCTGTACTATTCAAGCTTTATGATCTTGTTGGAAAACATATTTTTCTCTTATTATTTTTGTCTGGTTAAACAACCTCTTTTGAAGTTCTCTGTCAGCTTTTGACACATAAGAGTACAGAAACCATGCTTTTTATTAACACATTATCATATTGTCAGATTTGTATTTCAATTAAGAGTCTTTGGTTAGCAGGAGCTAGTATTAACTGTTAGGGGACCCAGCTGTAATTTCACAAATGTAACCTTTCAACTTCAGAGTTCACTTGATAAATAAGGACCATCCCATAGGGCTCACATTGTTGACCCTGCTTAGCATTCAGAATGAACCTCAGTCTTAGGACTTCAGCTGCATCAGAAAGGCATGAGCATTCCAGTAGAGGATATGTCCTCCAGACTTATCTCATCACATATGGTCCCTCATTTAAGTTATCAATGAGAGTTGGAGGTGTCCAAGAAACACACACACACACACACACACACACACACACACACACACACAGAGAACACACATGCACATTGGGGGGGGCAGAAAATGAAAGGTATGCCCTTGAATAAAATGAATATAAAAGAAAACTGGATATGAATTAACTTGAGTTTTGTCAATAAATATAGAATGATTCACTATAATGTACTCTGGGTAGTAAACTTATTAAAATATATCACCCAAGCATTGTCTTTTTACACCCCCCCCTTGATTTGTGAGAGATGGAAAGACACCTGCTTAAGTGTGTATGTGTGTGTGTGTGGGGGGGGGTTAAACATTTGAGGCTTAGAAACAGGGGACTTCCCAGCTAGAATGATAACATTAACATGCATATGGGATACTCACTCAAATAAATGAAGGGGAAGGAGCCAAAGCCCCTACAAAGGCCCTTCGCTGCCCAGGTCCCTGGGTTATCTGAGAGAAGGACTTCTTTATTCCGATCCAGCTGAGGTCCTACATCCTCCTCTCACACTTAACAATAAAACCAAACTCACAGTAAGACAAAAGACAGGTTCTTTTTGTTATTGCCATTGTTCTTTAGGACCAAGGACAGAAGGAAAACAGATTCAAGTTGTCTGGTCCTACCATTTCCAAAGTTCTTTTCATTTTTGAACTTCTATTATGTGGACCTTGCTAAGGAAGACCACATGACTGTAACACAGTGCTTTTTGGGGTTCTATGTCATTAAGAGTTAAAGGTACTAACTATGTGGGTGTTAACCAAATTCTCATGCATGCAGAGTGCATGCTCACCTTATGTTTTTTTTTTTTTTTTTTTGGACTTTTATGGACTTCCAGTAGATATTTGGAACTCAACTCAACAATGAATAATGACAGATAATTTAAATTACAGCCTTCTTCCCATTGCATCACAGAGGAACTAAAGTCTATTTTGTGAGGATCAAATTCCTTTCGAGTTTCTGAATACTTTTTTTTTCTTCTTTTTACTACTAATAGAGATAGGTCACTAATTATGAGTGTTAGAGTCTTCATGCTTCCCAGCAGCATAAAAAGCACATTTTAAGAATTTGTGTCTATCTGTTATTTTGTTTATCTAGCGTCTAGCTGGAAGAGAGAGGAAGCAGAGGTGGAGATGTCTCACTGGGAAGCAGGGGTTGAGATGAAGTGCTTGGCTCATTTTCTCCTGCATCTTAGAGTTACCACATTTGATGATGTTTAAACTTTCAGAGGCAAAATAATAACTACAGCTCTTCTGTAAGCAACCAAGAATGCCCAACCCCAAAAACTCCTCTCGTACTCTGTGCACAAATGAACACGTATATCATGTAAACCTCATACCTCTAATGTCTTGCATAGGCTTTGACTGCAATGGTTGCTGGACCCACAAATGCTACAACACTGTTTACAATAAATCCTGTTGTGAAAGATTCAATTTACAGCAATCAGATTGTAGCTTCTAAGCGATTGTAAGTATTTGAATTTTATCCTACTTCACTGTTCAACATACAGAAATTGCGTCTGTGTGTTTGATCTATCCTGCTGAGCACTATCAGCGGCTGGCAACTCTGCCACCATTGTTTTTAAAATGGCAGGAAGGACGATGTGACTCTTCAAGAGCACTCAGCAGGATAGATTTTTCATGGCAGAAGAGGAGCAAGAATTGTCTTTGAAAGAAAACGACCACAATAACAACAAACATCCAATCATATAGTCATCTAATCTCCGCAGTCTTCATACTTTGGCAGAATTATCAAAATTCTTCATCAGAGATTCTGCATTAAATTATGTACAGTGAAAAGATCCGGAAATACCTACCACTGACTTCTTAAGAGAGCTGTCACAGCTCTGAGCACGTTGGTCAGTCTTTGAGGTGGCAGAGATCCAGGCTTATGGGATCTCCAGTTGCCCACAGCTATTTTGTTGGACTGGAAGGACAAGGAATATCTGTAAAGCGATTCTGGCCATGTTTGGGTGCCTAGCATGAGGGGCTGCTGCGCTGAAACTATTTTCCTGCCTCTTGACTTTCCTAATTCAGCTTCTTGAGTGATCCTCAAATTGTATAAACATCAGCGCCTGGCCTCCTCTGTGTCTGTTAGTAATGAATACTGCTTCATGAGATCTGGTCCTAGAGATTGCTGCCATGTGGAATGTGTGCAAAAATGGGGAAATGATGTTCCATGTTACAGGTGGAACAAAATTCAGTAAAAGAAGGAAGGACCACACAGTTCTCTCCAAATGAAAGGAGAAATCAAACACAATTCATAACTTTCTAGGCTTTAAAAATTTTAAATCTCGGTTAGACATGATCTGAGATATCCCAAGGTCATCAGCAACATGCGGTGTACTGAAGAGCAAAGAGCTCCTGAGATAGAGTAAAATCAATGGTGCTGTTGGCTAGCATTTCCCCAAAAGCCAAAGGTTTACTGTTGCTCCAAGGACTTGGCTCTAGACATTCTAGTTCTAGGTATGGATGCAGTTCTAGCTCCTCTGGGGACGTTGCTCACTGCTAGCTGCTCTCTGTACACTCTGGACTCACGTGTAAAGCACCTATAGCTAGTCCTCCGTGTAGAACTCTCAACTATCTCTCCTTTTTGAAGGCAGCTTTAAGTAGTAACAACCAGTATTGCTTATTGAGTTTGTGATCTGTGTGATGGACACTGTTATGCATCCTTCAGTTTCTTAATCCTCTGGCTAATCCTGAGTTTGGTAGCTTGCAAAAGCATCCCTGCTTTCATGAGGACTGGATCTATTTCCCATTCCTTGAATATGAGATGCCTTTGTTATTTGCTTAGACCAACTGAATGTGCTAGAAGTGACTTTGCGCTGAGTCTAGGCCTTAAGAGACATTATATGCTTATAACTCTCTCTAGTTCGACACTTTGGCTCTAACAGCTGCCATGTGAAAAAGTCCAGTCTAGCTTGGTTGGAAGGGGAGACCCTACACGGGCCAAACATTCTCCAGCTCATCCAGTAACTGAACACAGATGCACAAAAGAGCCAGGGCAAAGCAATAGACTTAGGATGGCCTGGAATGTTTAACCATATAACCCTTAGCTAAATAGTGTCATGTCGTTTCAAGTCATTACTATTTAGGGTGATTTGTTCATAGTGAGATCAGCAGATAGGGACAGATGCATTATCATTTTAATGACGATAATCCAAGATGGAGAAAACAGATAAAAATTTCAGAATCGTCTATTTCCAAAGGTAGACTTGAGATTATAACCAATACATCCTGATTTGATAGGTTAGCCAATCTACTACATTGAACACTGCCCCACGAACATTCATTATTTATTTTCTTTTGGTCTTTCATCTATCAAGTATAGATCAAAGATTTATTATATACCAAATACTGAATATAGAATAATGAATAAAACTGATTCTTTTTTTTCTTTTTTTTTGTGAACTAACTGCCTTTATTTTTTTTTATTTTACAATACTATTCAGTTCTACATAATAGCCACAGATTCCCTTGTTCTCTCCCTTCCTGCCCCCCTCCCCTTCCCCCATAAAACTGATTCTTGTTCTCAAGGAGTTAACATTCTAGTAAAGGAAACAGGGAGATGAGATATAAGTAAGTGAATAACTGAAATTAATAATTAATGTATGTATAAGAAACTGGGGTAGCAGAGAAAAGAAAGTCTGTAACTTCTTCTTAGTGCTATCTGTGTATTTTTTCTATTTATTATTTACTTATTTGTTAGTTACTTATTTAGGGAAATCTATTTTACCATAACAAGTAAACTACAATCTTCAAAATAAAAAGTATCATAATTGGCAAAAACTTCCACAGTTCATAGCTCTGTATTATATGCAAAATAGTTATCCAATAAACATGTTACTGGATTATTAAAAGTGAGCTTTCAAATTTATCAGAAAGAAATAGCGTGTGGGTAACATTTTACAGCTGAAGAGATTGGTTAGGGCATCTGACCAGAGTGGCATTAGTCAAACTCTTGACTATATTAATCTGTTGTCCTACAGCTAAAAAAAAGTTTATTATCTCATGAAACTTTTTCTTACAGCATGTGCAGAGGCACCTGATGGGACCTTCAAGAATCTTTCAATCACCGAGCAAACACTCTGAGATTTTAGGGAACAGTTACTTCAAAGACTTAACTCAGTGCTACATTCCGAGAGGGTTTTGAACCCCCAGATTTGAGCCTTGGGTCTGGCACTTTGCATGTATAATTTAGCATTTAAACATCCTCAGGAAGAGGATTGTCTCAGTGCCTACCTCAAAAGATTTTATGATGTTGGGCTTTTGCAAGGATGTACTATATAGAGCAGACACTTGCTTGGAGAGTGCCATATGGGTGATTGCTAAATAAGTAAACAACAACATCAACAAAAATCCAAAACAAATACAACAAAACCCAGGCACAGCTAGGGAATTCTGTCTTGATTTTCCTTTTACTTCTTTTCTGCCTTGTGTTCAATCATTACTGGGTAGAAAATACAATACTTCTATCTGCTTTTCCTTGGGTAGCAATAATTTATGATTCTATTCCAAGGGTGACTGATCCCTTTAACAAAAGTATCATTATTTTTTGACTTTGTTCTTCAATAGCATATGTTTTACATGTTTATTGTATGTTTAGAGTCATCACTCCTTTACCTTTGACAACAGTGATGGCTCATATTTGCCTTAAGTAATTCAGCTTTTTAAAAATTAAGGCTATTTATCATTAATGGTGGGATGATGAGCCTATTCCTGACTCTGAAAAGCAGCCTGTTGCCAATTCATCTTTTTGCCAGTGACCACGGCGGGAGAGAATGTGATGCCTTCCGGCTTCTGGCTCTCACGTCACTTGTGACTCTACACATGTCATTTTCCTGTTCCAGGGCTTGCTTCAGTTTCCCTGCATGTGGGGCTACATAGAACACTCCCTTTATCTAATCACTACTCTTGGGCTCAACTGAAGATAAGTGGCTATACAAAACGAGACAATAAAAAACAAAATAGTCCCCAAAGGTCAGTTGGGAACTTGCTTAGTAAAATAAGCTGAAAGTTTAGGCTGAGGGAGAGGGAAAAGTATATTCATTCTCTCTTGAAAATAGTGTGGAGGCTGGAGGCCAGAGAGATTCACCCAGTCACCACTTTAGAATTAGGTCATATTCAGACAGCAGATCGAGGATGTGGGAGTGTTCTGAGTGTATAAACAGAAATCATGTATTTTCCAAATTTGTTTTACATAAATCAAAAGTTTTCAAAGATTGTAGAATATATTACTGTAGGTATGTCAAATTCTGAATGCTCATTAAAAAGCATAGAATGTTCCCCTCATACCCAGGACAACATATTTTTATCATAAAGAATTATCACCCAAAGTTGCAAATTATTCTAATCAACTTCTCCACCCTCAAATTTTTCTTTTTTCTTGTGACAATATTTTTCCACCTTTACTCATTCTTAAAAAATGAAGATGTGTGTCCCTCTGTCAGAATATCCACTAATAATTTTTAGAGTTCATAGAAAGTAATCATCTAAGTTTTTTAGTGAAATGGTTTTGAGGCTAATAATCAAATAATATTACAGAGTTAATCACTCTCATTGGGACACTAGATCCAAGGAGACCTGTTTATATCTTAGATACTTGTCTGTGCTCATGGCTCCTTTCATGTTAATGTAAACTTCTTCCACCTTTCATTTTCATAATATCTGGTTTCTTCTGTCTCTTCATTATATCTTTCTTAGCTATCTATTCCACCCCTACTCTACCATTGGATTCATAATGGCACACTCATAATACTTTATTTAAGCTATTCAAATTCTATATTTAGTAGTGTCATGCTGTAGAAGTATTATCTGAAAGCAGGTATACACTTTAAGTATTAGTGGATTGAGTTAATAAGGAATTAAGTTGAGTATCCCATTTGATTTTTTAAAAGGCAATACATGAACTAAATGTTGCTTTTTTTTTTTTTAATTAAAATCCCACAGTAACATTCAGTCATGGCTAACACAACATGATGGATATGAATTTTCATTTTGTCTTGATATTGAACAAAGCTCAATTATAGAAATAAATGTGGTTGTGTTAAGGACAGTCACATGAAGCCAGCTACTTCTTTGACCCTCTTTGTCTTCTTTCCTCACCCTTGACCCTGTCCCCTTCCCTCCCCTTTGCCTCTCATACAAATGATCTATTCTGACTTACCACTGTTGGGACTTGCTGACTCACACATCATCAAGATCAGAAAGTGTAGGACAGGGAGCTGTTTGTTCTGACATGATTGTTTACAGCTATTGCAAAAGCCCTTGAAGAATATGGAGGTATTTAAGATGCTTTCCCACCCCTGAAAATTTGAAATCTCACAGTTCACATGGGAAGAAAGTATTTTCAAATACATCATGTTACTGATGAGAAACTGAGAGAAATGTTCCAAACTATCAATAATAAAAATATTAATATTAAAAATAAATGCTCCAAAGTATTAATAATAAAAATAGATGAATCACGCCAGAAGAAAAATAAACTTATTTATGTTTTATTTTCTCCTGGGAAATGGCATGACAAAGTTTTGAGTAATCAAAGAAGACAGAGTCAAACTGAAAGAAAAGACCTTTAAAAAGACCAACAATAGTTGACCTGCATCGGGTAGTTAACTGGTTGACCTTATGCTACTTTCCTGGTTTTTGTGATGCTCGCTGTAATACTAGCTTTTTAATGTTTTTAATTTATTAAGTAATGGAGAATATGTATCTGTCCATGTGTCTATGGCACATTGTCTCTTTGAGAAGACTACCAAGTCTCTCACAAGTACCCATGGAAATAGATGGATCTTTCGGGTGCATAAAGAAATGGGAATGAATATCAATTTTCTTTTGAACTCTATAGTTCAGGAACATTCTCTTATTAAGTATGAATTTGGTTCTCTTAGAGTTGTTCTTTCAGAGTTTTCCTCTTCTTTGGGGTCTTGCTTCTGTTCCTTTTACTTCCTTTTGTTTGCAAATCTCCTTCCCTGTCTGGCTTGGAAAATGTTGTGGCTTGCAACGGTCCAACTTACTAGTTGGAGCCACTTGGGAAGTGAACCTGTCACTGCTGGGACAGGAAAATTGGATTTGCTTTTCCAATTGGGCTGATACATAAAGATTCTCCAACACACTTGTTCATCAAGAGTATTCAATGTGTGCTACATAATTCAGGTGATCATAGATTGAGTCCTAGAAGGAATGCTTTGACTTTTGTACACTGGAAGAGTATGTGGTGTTATGAGGCTTAATCACTGAGACTCATCATTCAGTATGGCTCAGAGATTCATAGAAATCCAGATACTCTTCTGGTATGGGAATTCCTAACCTGTTTCCTAAAATCCACAGATTGATGATTGGCAATCAGTTACCTTCTCTCCATATTGCTCTATTGTGATGGCCCGGTGACATTAACCCCCAGAGTGTGTGAGTGGATCTTGGTTGTAACATAAACCTTCTGGTAAAAAGGAATTTATTACAATATATGGATATATACAAATAGTGAAAAAATACATATTTATGAGACTACTTGATATGTATTCTCATATATGTACCATGTGGAATTAACATGTACATGAAATTTATAAAACTTAAGTTGTACTTGACCCATCTTTGGTGAGTGACATCAGTTAAAATATAATTTTTAACACCATGTAGCAGTTTTATTGAAGCAAAGAATATCACATATATCCTATGACCTGTACAGATTCTCCCATTTAAGCACATACACCCTTGCTTTCTCCAGGGCTTTGTAATTTTCCAAAGAGTATAGCAGTGGGTAGAAGATTCCAATATTAACACAAAGCATCTGCAGTGTGTTACCCCCTAAATATTTCAGAGAGAACAGCAACTATCCAATGAATAAGAATTCCTGTCCTGTGAGTGGACAGAACACACTGTAGACAAAGGGCCTTGAAACCTGACTCCAGTGTAAGTAAGGCAAATAGTCCAGCAGCAGAGCTGATGAAAGTGATTTGATAATCTTACAGTCCAATAATTGCAGACAGTACACAGCTCTTATCACAATAGCCCAGTCAACAACCAAGTGTTTGCCCACATATGTACGTCCATACCTGCTATCATCCACTTCTATGAACTCTACTTCTGGGATTCTCTGCTGCTGGTATCCTCTACAGGTTGGGGTGGGGGGTGGGGGCCAGTTACTCTCACTCTTCCACACTCTACTGAGAAGGAATGCAGTTCTGCTCTAAAGGCTCAAGGGTAGTTTAAATAATTTCTGAAGTTATAGCTTACTGTAAGCCTCATGCACTTTGCTGAAGAAATAAATTTACTACATGGAATCATAGTCCCCTGAAAAATCTCTGAATCTCCCTAACCTACAGACATGTAACAAGCAGATGAGGAGTTATTGACGTTGATCTATTAAGCCATTTTCCTAAAATACCTACAGTCTTTTCATATGAAACAGAAAAAAAGTCATTAAAGCTATGGTTTGCCAGACAATTACTTTGTCAAATCTCAAGAAATTGCATAATAAATTGTATACATGCATCAAACATGAACAGCAGAGGACTATAACAAGCCATGTGTTTCCAGTCCACTTACTCTTTCAACTAAACAGTAGCTTTTGTTTTTCAGGAAAACTACATCTTTCTGGAAGGTTTTGTAAAGATACTGCTATATATTTATCTATCTAACTATGTACAAATAATTGAAATACTTAATATGCACAGTAATAAGGAAATGCATGAATAACCTCATTATTAATGTCTATTGATTATGTACATTTTTGAGTAGACAAGTGGATCTGCTCGGATTCTTATCATGTAAATCTATATGTGTGTTTTTGTTTTACCTGTTTATTAGAGAATTTACAATCTGCATTACGGACACTTTTATTGCTTTTCACACTTATTTGATGTGTGTATAAGCCAGGTCAGCTTACAGAGTGACTGGTGTTTACTCGATTTGATTACTATGTTACATTTCTGGGCTTATTTTCCCTTTGGAAAATTAAATGTACAAGGAAGCCTAGTAAATCTTTACTTAAAAATTCCAAACTTTAGATTGATTTCAGCAGTGAGTTTGTATTGATCTCAGAAGCTTTGCGTTCCTAACTAAAAACTAATCTTTATTTCACCCTTTAGTGACTGCAGCCATAAATATGCTCACTCCTACCAGAAAAGAGTGGATTAATGGTTATTGGAGATTGGGGCTTCCAACTGGGCCTGGGGCACCCTAACCTTTGGAGGACAACATGAAGGCTTTTCCCCCTGTCAGATATGATCCCTGGGTGCGTTTTTGACATTTACCTGGGTGTTAAAGAGGAGGCCGAGCAGGGTCTTGGAGTAGAGCGCTGGGGACCGCACTTGGCCGTTAATCACTCACTGTTAGATTGACTGAGGGACCTGACCCTGGCCATTTCTAGCCACTGGAGTCACAGAAGGCTTGGGCCCAACCTGGAGCTCAGGTTCGCTCCTCCTGGGGGAAGTTTGCTATTGCCTGCCTTCAGAGAAGGACATAAGCACATTCCTAAAATTCTTCTATCATTGATCTAACTTTTCTGTATCAATGAAACAAGCACTTGAGGGAGTGAGACAATGCCCATCTGCCAGAAATAATTATGGAGATAAAAGACTTAAAGAGGAACAAAGCAAGTGGTTTGTTGTTGTTGTTGTTGTTCCTTGTTTTTAAATAGGGGATGATCAACAATATGCCGCCTAAGTTGTAGAGCCCCTCAGGCAGTGCTCTCCACAGCCCCTCAGTCACAAGCACCACCTGGAGTGCTAAATTGGAGTCCCAGGGTACCAGGTCTCTGAATTTTCCCTTCCTGTGGAGCTCTTGTGTTCCATGAACAGTGAGACTCTGTGCCCTGTGATATTGCTGTGTAATTGGGGGTAGGGGGGGCAGTGCTTCAATCACTTTCTATAGTGGAAAGTAAGAATTTTAATTTCTAGCCGGGCGGTGGTGGCACACGCCTTTAATCTCAGCCTTTAATCCCAGCACTCGGGAGGCAGAGGCAGGCGGATCTCTGTGAGTTCGAGGCCAGCCTGGTCTACAGAGTGAGTTCCAGGAAAGGTACAAAGCTACCTTTGTAGGTACAAAGGTACAAAGGTACAAAGAAACCCTGTCTTGAAAAAACAAAACAAAACAAAAAACAAACAAACAAACAAACAAAAAATTTCTTTGTATCTGTTGGTATCTAATATTGTCTTCCCTTTACTAACAGAATTTTAATTTTTGCTTGGGTTTCTCGCTGGAAGTTAACATTTCCTAAGCTTCCCAACAGCTGAGTTCAAGAGAGGCTTCTGTGGGAGACATAGGAAGTCTTCTTAAGACAGTCCTAGGAGCCGGGCGTGGTGGCGCACGCCTTTAATCCCAGCACTCGGGAGGCAGAGTCAGGCGGATCTTTGTGAGTTCGAGGCCAGCCTGGGCTACCAAGTGAGTTCCAGGAAAGGCGCAAAGCTACGCAGAGAAACCCTGTCTCGAAAAAACCAAAAAAAAAAAAAAAAAAAAAAAAAAGACAGTCCTAGGAACACACCCTTTGATCTGTCCTCCAATGTGCTCTAGAGAGTGCCTCTCATCAGCTGGTGCCCAGCAGCAGCAGCACAATCAAGATCACAAACACAGACCTGATACTTGTGATGGTCAGTGGTGAAGCTGGAAGGGATCTGGGCTCCTGATGAGTTCAGAAACCACTGCCCTAGTTCTGGACTGCCCAATTGGACCTCTTTTACCTAACAAATTGAACTTACAAAATTTTCTTTCTTTTTTTTTTTTTTTTTTTTGGTTTTTCGAGACAGGGTTTCTCTGTGTAGTTTTGCACCTTTCCTGGAACTCGCTTTGTAGACCAGGCTGGCCTCAAACTCACAGAGATCTGCCTGCCTCTGCCTCCTGAGTGCTGGGATTAAAGGCGTGTGCCACCACCATCTGGCTGGAGAGATGGTTCAGCCGTTAAAGGCTAGGTTCACAACCAAAAAAACTTTATTTCTTATCAGGATGAATTTTGTTTGTTGTAATCCATAGCTGAAAAAGATCTCTGACTGATCAAGAGCTCATTTAGGGATTGTTTCAGCCAACATTGCCTTTCCCCAGGTGTTACTGACTGTGGCTGTGAGAGGTGTGTCTGAACACTAGGACTGATTGTAAGTTTCTGTGCTGGTAGGAATTATAGTAACTTCGGTATCACTTCCAGTTTCAGAAAGAGAGTGTACATCCTGCCATTACTTACAGACAGCAGATGTGTTTGCGTGGCTAGCTGGACAAAGATATCTAGGAGGGCTGCAGCCCCACGGACAGCTGGGCAGGCACGGATCTAGACTATCTCTTCTAGCAATTGATCACTTAGTGATGTCGTCTCTGCTCCATGAAGCTAACCTTTATCAGACTTAAGCTTAGGACTATTACACATGGGTGAAAGGCAGGGCAGTGTCTTAAAGTTCTTCAAAGCTTATCCAAAGCCTTTTTAGCTTGGGGAAGAAGAGTCTCTCTCTCTCTCTCTCTCTCTCTCTCTCTCTCTCTCTCTCTCTCTCTCTCTCTCTCTCTCTCTCTCTTGCTGTGTGTGGTGTATGCATCTGTGTACATAGGTGCCTGGATATAAGTGGGTACCTATGCACATGTGTGTACATGTATGTGTGGAGGCTAGAGATCAATGCCAGGTGCCATCCTCGATCACTTTCCACCTTTTTTGAGACAGAATCTCACACTGAGTCTGGGGCTCACTGATTTGGCTGGACTGTGAACACTGGGCGTCTCTGTCTCAGCCTCTGTAGTGCTGGGATTACAGATGCCTGCTATTGCATCCAGTTTTATACATGGCTTCCTGGGGAACTGAACTCAGTTCCTCATATTTCCTCTGCAAGCGCCTTCAAACTTAGGTGTAACCTCAGCTTTCGTGTTTCTTTTATTCTGTCAGTATTTTTTTTATTTCCTCTACATCCAAATCTGATGCCATGAAGACATGTGCAGGGATGACACTCTGACACTCATCCTCATGACCGTAAGAGATAATGTGCAAACACAATGAGCTGATGGAGATCTTCTCTTTCTGCTTCTTGTTTTTGATCCATTATTGAAGCCATTTTATAGAGGTTTTCATCCCTCTTTTCTTCTTCCCTCAATTCTGCTGTAGGTACAAGTACCTTCACTACTACACTTACTAATGTTTTGGTAACAGTTCACTTGAATAAGTGATGCATTATGAAATTTTGCAACTCAACATCTAGTATGATTTTTGTTATATTAGAATAGAGATGATCAAAGTGTCCTCCACACTGGGCCATCAGTGATAGTATCATCCCCAACACTGTAGAAATGTAGATTCTTGGACTCTCTCCCACATCTACTGAGTTAGAAACTCTGGAAGAGGTGAAGGAGGGCAACCGTTTATGTCTTTAAAACCATCTAGGTAAATGTGATGATGTTTCATATCTGAGAACCAGTGTTCTAGAAGGAGTCCAGTCACATCTTCACATCAGCACACTAAGAATGTTTGAAAGGTACTATTCCTTAATGTACTCACCCAAGTGAAATACTAGTGAGGTTTCCAGATGTTGGCAATTGAACATTTAGGTATGTAACTTTTATCTCATGCATCTTTAGATAGATGCAGATAACTGGGTCAGCTACCATCATGGCTCAGTCTTAGCAGTAATAATCATACCTGTTTTCACTCTTCAAAGTGCTGACTCCTAAAACCTGCTTTGATTAGGCAGTAGATTCAAATGTCCCATGTGAGAAATGCAAGCTAACTGTAAGAACAGGGCAATAGACACAAACACTCACCAAATTGTGTTTTATTGTTTTCTTTGCCTCTATTTTGCTGCTTATCTTACATCAAAAACTGTAGTTGGCAAAAGAAATAGTTAATAAATGAATGCTTAAGTGAATAATATTTTAAATGTGATTTATTAATGATGTTGGGATAAAATCAACAGGAGTTTTAATTCAAACTCATTTCCACAGAGAAAGGAGTTTATTTAAAAAATGTTTCAACTTTCTGACTATAAATTTGACACCAAGACATTTGACAAAGGTTAATACTGACCTACAGATACACTGCAAGGATTGATTTGTCTTCATTTTAATAAAAACATGAACCCAGGGAGTTATTGGATCACAATTACAAGGCCGATATTCTTTCTACTTCACTATTAAATATCAACAGAAGAATAGATTTTTTCCCCAAGAATACAGCTATAGTCTTTACAAATTTACTTAAAAAATTCTTGAAGACATTTTTTATTATGCTTGTGATATGAATCAGGATATTAGATTTCAGTAGTTTACTAAATACAGCTTGAGTAATATTTTGAATAGACTATATGAAAATAAAAATAAAAATATTCTTGGGTTATGAGGAACAATAAATCTAAGCATCTTTCAGTAGCCTAGCACCTAGTCCAGAGCTCAGCTTATTAAAGGCATCAACCAAGCAGTTTTTCAGGGTTGTCACTCTCACCGAATATTTCAGGGTTTGATGACACTTTCTTTGAGCTCTGAGACTCTTAAAAAAATAACATCAATCCTAAGACTCTTAATCTTTTCGTAAGCTTTCCAAAAACAGCAAATCGCAAACCACAGTGTTTCGAGGCAAACTTCTGATAAAGAATTTGGAGTATTTTCAATAAGAAGAATAAAAATTAAATTTCCAAGAGTGTGCTGTAGTGGAAAATACTCAAACTTTGGAGTTAGAAAACTATGCTCAAGTCCCACCTCTGTGACTTACTGCTACACGGCCAGGTTACATGTCCCCGCTAGGTCTCAGTCCCCTCATCTGTAAGTGGGGAGTGAGGACGCTTACAAGTTTTTGTTAACATGGGATGGAATTGTGTCGGTTCCCTAGCCCAATGACTGGCAAAGAAGTTCCCTAGAAACAGGAGTTATCATGATTATAAAAGGGAGTAAAAGTTTGTATAAAATAATTTATAAAACACACAAAGGTGTGTAAATACTGGATGATGTATTAGTTTTCACCTGAAATAAAGAAAACCAACTTATAGTTGAAGAATTTTGTAAAAGCATCTGTTTAGGTGAATTTAAATCAGTTTGATCACATGACTTTATTTAGTTCATGCAGCTGAAGACATGAAAGTTGAAATAATTCCCAGATCAGTCGATATGTGGGAAGTCCCTTACAGGTTTCTGGTGACTCAAAGGCAAGCCCTTGACCTCGATGTAGTAAGAGAATAGGAATAGGAAGAGTATTCATAAAGCCCATATGCCTCTCAATATGAGGAGTGTGGTAGTACGTCTTTAAAGAGAAATAAAGTCAGTAAAGTAAGTGGATGGTGGTCTCTGCAAGTAACCCAATTTGTGGCTCTGAGATTTCTTCCCACTAGCTTCCAGTATTCTCCCTAAAACAGCAACAGCAATAACAAAATGAAAATGAACTTTGTTCAGAAGTTCAGTTTTTTGGAAGTCAACACTTCTCTTATTATTTACTTCATTAAACCTGCCCTGTCTGCTGTGATAGGATTTTGATGAATGAGACACAGATTTTGCTCTGGGACAGTTCAGTAATCTAACTTTGCTGGACACAAGAGGACAGATAAGAACTTAAGTAATTATTGGCTAAGGACCTAAAACCAGGCAGGGACATCAGCCGGCAGACAAAACAGTGCTACACACTTCCCCAGCAACACATAAAGCACGCATGCCGTGTACGTGGCAGCACAGACGACACAAGCAGAAAAGACTTAAACGCAAGGAGTCAGAGCTTCTGCTGCCGGGTCCTACTGTTTCTGAAGTGGGATTGTTCTTACAGAGCTCTGGCTCTTAATCCATAGGCTATCGATACCTAGAAGTACTTGAAATCTTATCAGGGATTCGTGAGATCAAACTTTTTATAAAAACAGTGTAAGGGTTTTCTTTGCCTTTTCACTGGGTTTACATTTGTATTGATTGTGGAAAAGCAATGATGGAAAAATTGCTGGCCACTTGTGCTGTGGGAGATTTGTTTGGTTGTCGCTCCCAGACTGCCAATGGAGTAGGACCTGGAGTCGGAGGGCGTAGTCCACACTAAGGTGCCCAGAGTGGACCACAGAGTTTTCTGTCCCACTCAGAGGAAGCTAGAGGGACACACAGGAGGAATAAGGAGGGGCCTAAGGAGATGAGCAGACTTTTTGATTAGGGAAGGTGGAGCAGAGAGCAGGTGATCCAATAAACCTGGATCTCTCAGGTTTATTCCCTAATATTTAACTCCCGAGTTTTATTTTTTAATAAAGCAATAAAAGAAGTTGCAATAGACTTGATGGGAAAGCACAGCAACGTCACTCACCAAGTGAGTATTCATTGTATTCTTTAGTGTTGTGCTGTGCATTTACAATGTAAAGAAACTGTCAGTTGCACGCTAGGAAGTTAAGTATTAATTATTCACTTTGTTAAATTTTAACCTTTAATAAATAACTTTTTAATTGTATGTGTGGAAAAATATAAGAAGTTTTACTGCATACTGACATTCAGTCGTTGTCTGGTTAAAAACAAAACCAAAAATAGTTGTGCATTTGGAGTTGCAAGCTAAACTAACCACTCTTCAGAGAGGATGATTTTGTTTGATTTTATGACCGAAAGCTATTCAGACTATTTTCTCTCACAAATGAACCTGCCACTGTAAGGATAACACTAACAGCTTTATTACCAATGATACATAAAATCCCGGAAAACTTGTATTTCACAATGAATTTTATTTAAGTATTTTCTAATGAGATTGAGGACATTATTAATGGGTAAATTTTTTTATGTTGTGTAATGATGCATGTCAGTATTAGGACCTTTGCACAGATTAGTGAAGAAATCCTCCCTCCCCCCATGTAATAGTAGGGATTCCTGCATGTTAGGTAAGTGATCTACACTGAATAATATCCCAATCTTTTCTAAAAATGAGTACTTGATTTTACAGACACAGTCTCTCTCACTCTCTCTCTCTCTCTCTCTCTCTCTCTCTCTCTCTCTCTCTCTCTCTTTCTCTCTCTCTCTCTCTCTTCCTCTCTCTCTCACACACACACACATCATATTACATAATGGCAAAAGAATCATGAAAAGCAAGGCCAAGTATTAACATAAGAGTATAAAGTATTAATTAATACTATGATTTCACATTACACATGATGTGGGGTATCCAGGAGGTGATGACATAATGACTTTTGGAGCTGTATCAAAAAGATATCTAAAATTTTTGACATGGCTATTAAAGTGGCCTTTCCAATGCCGGGCGTTGGTGGCGCACGCCTTTAATCCCAGCACTCGGGAGGCAGAGCCAGGCGGATCTCTGTGAGTTCGAGGCCAGCCTGGGCTACCAAGTGAGCTCCAGGAAAGGCGCAAAGCTACACAGAGAAACCCTGTCTCAAAAAAACCAAAAAAAAAAAAAAAAAAAAAAAAAAAAAAAAAAAAAAAAAAGTGGCCTTTCCATTTCTATGTGTCTTTATGTGCTCCTACTATAGTAACATATTAAAATGAATATAAGAATGAACATGAAAATCCAGTACAGTTACCATCTATTTGGTCAGATGAAAACAATACCATGATTCTGATTAACTGCTTCAGGTAGTGTAATTACTTTTCATAGAAGTGTAATTTATTTTAACATATAGTAGGGTTATTACCTTTAAAGAATTTATTTTTAAAATATCTTCCTTCTATTTCTAGTAAACATTAGTAAGCATCTAATTAAATTACTCTGAAACACTCAGTCTTTGTTTTGTTTTCTTTCTGAGACAGAGCCTCACTGTGTGGTACCGGCTAGTCTAGAGCTCAAGGAGATCTGCCTTCCCAAGTGTTGAGATCAAAGGCGTGCGCCGTCACACCCAGACTCCCAGCATCTTCTGAATGTAAAAGTATCTTGAAGCAAAAGGAAGGAAAAGCAGTAGTGTGGAGTACAAGAAAATGACTGTTGGTAACAGTTTGAATCCCCTTTTATATCTCGTGTATATGTAGGCCAGGCTGACCTCCAATTCTCTTTATGCAGGCAGGGGAGAAGATGCTCCACCTCCCTGGTGCTAGGATCCTAGTGTACCACCATAGCTGGTTTATACTGTGCTGGGGGATGGAACCAGAGCTTCCTGTATTTTAGAAAAAAAAAAACAAAAAAACCAAAAAACAAACAAACAAAAAAAAAAACCACCACTGAACTGAACTACACCCCCAGGTCACATTTAGATTTCCCAACCTTCTCTTCACAGAATCACAACATGTTGGATAAATGTCATGTAGAAGCCTGCCAGGGCTGTGCTGAATATCAGGATCCCTCTGGGGCGGTGATGGAAATCACCAATGGGCTTCATGTGGATCCCCAGGAAGTGACTGTCTTATGGGCAACTGCCTCTGGGAAACTCCTCAGGCCATTTATTCTCTGAAGGCCGAAATAGCCCTACCACTGGAGCGTGAGGTGCTTTGATTTTGCGATACCTCAGGATGTAAAAACTACCTCCAGGGATGATTATAAAAAACTTAGTGTCAAGGAACTTTAATTTACTTCAATTTTAAAAATATTTGTCAACATTGAACTTATGGTTTCATTTTAGACGTGTGTGTGTGTGTGTGTGTGTGTGTGTGTGTGTGTGTGTACCCACCTACATATGGTGTATAGAATATACTAGCTGTCATAATGTAGATTTTATGACATGGACAGGTTGCAGGAGCTTTAGTTATGATAGGAGCTAATGACTACTGAAGTGGACTTGTTACACTTTCCCTTCAACTCTCTACTTTTTTGTTTTGTTTTTCTTCTCCCTTTCCCGTGAAGTTCTACCTCAGTACCTTTATTGTAACTGACTCCCCCAGGCTCTGTCCACTTTTATTAAGCACCAAAATGTCAGCTAGTTAGCCAAAAGATGTTGCTGAAGTCTGCACGGTTCATTGCACACCCGTATTTAAAGGTACATATGCACTAGGGATATCTTGTGCAGAGCCGGGCATGGCTCAAAGAGCAGGGAAATCTCTCTCCTCCAGAGTCTCCCCTTGTGCCCCCCAGGCCCTTCATCTTAAGGCTGGACACTTGGGGGAAATCCAAATACCTACAAAGCAGTAACATAAAATGTAGTACCTTGCTGGGAGGGAAGAAATCCAGGATCTGCTCTGTAGGGATCTGAAAAGCAGGGAGGCAGAACTTGAAGGTGGCTCAGAGGCAGAGGCCCGTGCCTATGGGGAAGGAAAGCTGGGAGGGTGTGAGGGTCAGAGATGGCTGTGGTGGTTTCTCCAGGAGCCCCGGTGTAGAGCTGGTGAGAGCATGGGCACCCGGCAACTGGACTGAGCTTGAACCTCCGTTTCCCTCCTTGCTTCCCAGCTGAGTGACTTGAGGCGATCTGTTTAATCTCAGTGAGCATCAGCCTCCTCACGTAGCAAATGAGGACAATCATATCTACCTTACAGGGCTGAGTGGAGATTCAATGAGAGTAAGTGTATGGCATGCCTAGAACACAGGAGGTGTCCAGGAAAGTGTCCGTTTCCATTTTCTATTC
This sequence comes from Peromyscus maniculatus bairdii, assembly GCF_049852395.1. Taxonomy (NCBI): domain Eukaryota; kingdom Metazoa; phylum Chordata; class Mammalia; order Rodentia; family Cricetidae; genus Peromyscus; species Peromyscus maniculatus. Next base: position 11,968,979 of record NC_134870.1, read on the forward strand.
GGAAGGTTACAGACATCTTGACATGTGTTATATTTTGAATGGGCAAATGGACCCCATTTAATTTGTTTTTCTTCAAGAAATGATCCAACATTTTCTAACCTCTTCACTACACCTTAATGAGTTTACCTGTCTTAAAACTTTGTGTAATATTTAATGCATGCTATCATCAAATACTTTCCCACAAAAGCACGTTCAGAGGATAGAGTGCTCATTGTTTTCTGCTGGTCACCATGGTCAGTCCTGTCTTCCAGAAATTCCAAGAAGCTGGTGGGGTGTGACCCTCCTCCTTCCCTTTGCTTTTCTTTTTTGTAAAGCTTGCCAGCAATCTTTGAACATGCTGTGATTTCCTAAACGTCCCCAGCTCAGCTTTGGAAAGAGTCGAGAGTTAACCAGCAGACACCTCAGTCTCTGATCGGTGATTTTCCGGGGGTTCTTGGACCCCCTCCCTGAGATGGTTTCACCACTTTCTCTTGGTAGTCCTGTGGTCTACAGAAGCATTTCCTTTTGTTATGACTTCCAATACAAAGTCACACCTAACTACCATATATTTTGATTTTGTTCTGGTATTTTTGTTTGCTGGAGTAGTTAGCATGCAAAGCATCTTACAATATTTTTTTCTAAAGAGGGTCTGGAGAGATGGCTGAACAGTTAAGAGCACTTTCTGCTATTGTAGAGGACCTGGGTTCAGTTCTTAGCATGCATGTTGGGCAGCTCACAACTGTCTGAAACTCCCGCTTTAGGGGATCCTACACTACCCTCCTCTGGTCTATGCCCACATCTACACACACATGGACATACATATCCACACATAAATGCAAAATAAAATAAATATTTTTAATAAAGAAATAGAAATGTCCACCGTCCACAGTTAGATGAGTGGCTTTACAGATCACCGAGCTCCCACCTGACAAAAATTACTTTGACCAACCATTTGCTATGTGAAATGAGAAGCTTTGGAAGGGAAGAAGATTAATAAAAGAGAAAATACAATACAAGTTAATTAAGACTGACAATATAGAGTGCTCTCAGCATTAATAAAGACTATGCTGCTAACCTATCTTCCCAGTGTCGGAAACTGCTCAGCCAGTCTCTCTGATGGAGAAGTGTACAGTTAAGAGAGTCGAGCTTGAGACAAATGCGAACAGACAAGGCCAAGACAAAACTACCTTACAGCCAGCAGCACAAGTCCAAAGGCGAGAACTGCTGTGGAAATATGAGTAAGCCTCAGGAAAGCACTTGCTTCAGATATGGGCGCACTGCTGTGAGCCTAACTTCTTTGATGTGGCTGCGATGGTACCTTGGGAGATGTTGCAGGAAGACGAGACAGAGCTGGAAAGGGCAAGTTTTGGGAGTAATATGGGAAAGTCAACATCAACATAAATACAGCAGTCTCAGAGATGAGCGGAAGTGAGAGGTGGCAAAACACCCCTGTACAGGCTCTCCATTTCAACTGCAGTCTTTCCACTGTTGGTAAACAAATTTAGGGTGTGTGTGTGTGTGTGTGTGTGTGTGTGTGTGTGTGTAAGTGTGTGTGTGTTTGTTTGTATGTGTGTCTGTGTATAAGTGCATGTGTCTGTGTGTAAGTGTATGTGTCTGTGTGTGTATGTATGTGTGTAAGTGTATGTGTCTGTGTGTGCGTGTGTGTGCGTGTGTGTGTGTGTGTGTGTTTGTTTGTATGTGTGTCTGTGTATAAGTGTATGTGTCTGTGTGTAAGTGTATGTGTCTGTGTGTAAGTGTATGTGTCTGTGTGTGTATGTGTGTATGTAAGTGTATGTGTCTGTGTGTGTGTCTGTGTGTAAGTGTGTGTGTCTGTGTGTGTGTGTGTGTAAGTATATGTGTCTGTATGTTTGTATGTGTGTGTGTAAGTGTATGTGTCTGTGTGTGTGTCTGTGTGTAAGTATATGTGTCTCTGTGTGTGTATGTATGTGTGTGTGTGTCTGTGTGTAAGTGTGTGTGTGTCTGTGTGTGTGTGTGTAGGACCTCTGGTGTCATTGTTTTTTGTTTTCTTCCTGGGACCTGGGCCTCACAAATCGGGCTGTCAAGTCCCAGGCATCTGCTTCTCTCTGGCTTCCCCGCTCTGGGGTTTCTGAGCACACATCAGCTGGGTTTTTAACTTGCGTTCTGTGGTTGAACTCGGGTCTTCTTGAACGCCTGCACAGTGAGCACTTTACCAATAAGAACAAAGCCTAAGTTGAATGTGATTATGGTGAATGTCTGATCACTGATGTGGCCAGGCCTTTGGACCTCCTCTCGCTGTACTATCTGCCTTAGATACTGCCTTACATCCTGCTCAGATCTTCAGTACATGTGGTGGACATTCTCCTGAAGCTGCCCTTGTCATTACTTCCCTCTGTATAGGTCACATGCTTCCTTTACCCTGTAAAAATTAGGTCTGGCACTTTTGAGGTGGGCTACGAAAAGTGCAGTGGGAGCAGGGCCTGCTTCATGCCATCCCATGGGCTGCGCGCAAAATGAACCACAAGGAACTGCCGCTTCACATCACGGGTGAGCTTGCCATTTCTTTTCTTCTCCTTCAGGTGAATGGAAATGATAAGCTGACTAAGATCAGGATCATTTCAGATCAGGTTTTGGCCACCTGCAAAGGCCCGCCACAGACCTCGGCTAGCTGCCACTGGGCACATATCAAATACCATGCCCTCCCCCATCACTGTCCCAGTACTGAAAAGTATATTAAGTTGGCATTGTTCAGGGAGTCGTTCAAGTGAACAGAGTGGAATTCTACCTGTCCCTCAAGGTAGAGTATCTGCTAAGCTGCTGCAAAGTCTGTCAGGCCCCCACAGCTCCTTCTACGTGCAAAGAGCTCTTGGTCAGGAGACCAAGTTAAATGAAAACCCTGGTTGAAAGCTAAGTAACTTCCTGTGCTTGTCTGAAGTCATGCACAAATCAAGTCCGTGTGCAAAACAGAGCTCAGCAAATATATTCCTCCTTTACAGTTTTTTTTTTAAACTTTTTATTTACTTATCTTCAACAAGAGGAGAGACGCCCTGAAAACAGATAGCAAGACAGGGAGCTGAAAACTTTACAATCATTCCATCCACAGAGTTTCATAAGTGATAGCATAAAGGTTGTTTTAAACATTAGTTGTAATTTCTACCCAGTGTCACAACCCAGTGAACCATTCAGACTGAACCGGTTCAGTGAACCGAGCTGAACTAACAGATGGAATTCCACCCCTCCCATGCTTGAAAGGCTCTGTGAACAATATAAGTCTTCTTTTAAGTCCCCCATCTAAGCCCCCTACCTCACTTAGGCACACATCAGGGACTCTCAAAGATGCTCGTGTCCCCATATCTCTTTGGTGGTCAGGTGCCATTGTTTAGGCAGAGGAAAGCTAGTCTATCTTGAAGTGCTCAGGGGCAGCCTTGTCCTTTGCCAAGCTCAGTGCTGTTTCTCATTCATTCTTAAAGGCATATTACAACTGAGAATGTTCTTTGCTCTTTTCTTGGTCCCATGAGTTGTAATTCACTTTTACCTGCCCAGATACAGCTGGAAAGACTGTCATAATATTGCTTAAATAATACGGACAACTGTCCTTATTCTCTCTATCTGTCTTTAGGTTATTATTTATTTTTTCCCTTGGCAGAAGTCTCGATGACTGTCAGACCCCAAGACAATCATTTTCAGTCCTTGACAAGGTTCTAAAACTCAGAAGGCGCAGAGACAGACAATGTTTGTTTATAGAAGGCAACAGGTATTCATTACTTACCTGTTTATGGGCAGGGTGAACAGGACCAGGGGTGAAAAGCCCACTTGTCAGCTGCTCCAGCGTTAGTCAGTTACCTCAACTACTTTAGTAAATGCTGAGGGTGAATGACCAGGTTCTGTGCTGAGTGTTGTGCAGATTCTAAGATGGAGAAACGCACAGATCTCTGCTAAAGAGCTTCGAGTTAGGAATTATAAGCCAGACACAGACAACTTTGACAGTGTAAGGCATCCAAGGGGCCGGGTGCTCCCCCCCCCCACTCCCTTCCTCTTGTGACTCATGACATGATCTGTGGACATGGAATCAGCAAATCACCATCTTCACTCGGGAGCTCAGCACATGTTGTAAAAAGCTTCACACTGATTTGGGGCCTTTGAAAAGTCAACCCGGTTCTTCAAAGCCTTGGAGACAATGGACCAGAGATAAAGCCGGGGAGTCAAAGACTGGGAGCCATTGCTTCAGCACAAAAGGTCCTGGCAGGTGGATCCCTGACTGATTCCAGTGAGGTCTGCTAAGGAGAGATTAGCAAGGACAGAGCCTGGAATCCAGGGAGACAAGGACCAGAGTCAGACAGTGTGGTTAGGATTCCGAACACACAAGTTCACAGGGTACAAAAGAGGGGTCTTTTGCCACATGGGTTCGTGGGTCCAAGTCAGAACCCACCCTCTTGCACCTCTTGCACACACGGGAGCACACATACACAACAACAACAACATTAACAATAACAACACACACACACACCCGCCAACACACATCAAAAGATTAGGAGTCAATAATGATATCTGAACATAGAAAGCAAACAGAATGCATGAGTTTGATGTCGTGTGACTCTCAGCTCTGAACTAAGCCTGGAAGGAAGGTTTTCTCTGAGTACACAAGTAGACACTTGTGAGAGAATCGGACAGAGAATTGGGGGTTTGGGAAGAGCACTGAAATGTATTATTTGGAAGCAGTCTGCAAACTTATATTTCCAAGTGTACATTATTACCTGTTTCTATCAGACAGTAAGTACAATACTGGAACCTGGCCTTAAAATGTGCTGATTTGAGTCTGAGTCCATGTTATGTTATTTCTTAGCTGCACGTACTCAGAAAAGGCACCCAACCTTCCAAATGCATGGTTTCTTCAGAACAGAAATGAGGACAATACCTCTTTCAAAGTACAAACTACTCAACATTTCAAAATAACAGATGAAAATCATTAGTTATAGAATTATTATAATTCTCATTACAAACCTGGGTTTTTCTTTTCAGTTAGGCATTTTATCCCCTAATGCCTTCCCTTTGAGAATGCAAAGAGTATCTCTTTTATAATATTAACAGCTTGGGTACTACATTGATGCATTTTTTTTTAGAATAGATCACTTAATCTCTTTGGTTTGTTTTACTTATTAGACCTGATCGGCTACAATAACACAGGTTCATGAGAAATATACTTAGACATCCTGTAGACACCATCTCTAGGCTTACATTTTGAGAAGTGTGCCCATGTAGTAACCTATGTTGAGGCAGCAACAGACTGAATGTCTAGGGATAGAAATACCTAGGTCTTTGTTTATCTTGTTTAAAGCATGACTTGTGATGGAATAAAAATATTACACCACGACTACACTCAAAACTACAAAAAAGTGCCTGTCTGAGTTGTTGGATTCCCTATATGAAAATCAAGTTAATAACACTTATTTTGGGTCTACTCAGCTTCAGGTTCAGTGAGAGATCCTATCTCAAAAGATATAGGTGAAAATTGACTGAGGAAAGATGCTCAACTTCAACCTCTGACTTACACACACACACACACACACACACACACACACACACACATGTGTTCACTTGTAAACACACACATATACATACCCACACTAACAAGTACATACACCACATGCACACACATGCATAGATACACACACCCACATTAACTGGTATATAAATCACACACATACACGCGATAGACATACTACACAACGCAACACACAAAGACACACACAAAAAAGTACTCAACTATGGATTCACTCAATATTTTTTTTATTTAGTTACTATTATAATAACCCTCCTGTGCTACAATTGAAAGTATAGTTATAACTGGAGACTGGGGCAGAAACCGATGGATGCCGTTACAAAAATAAAATCCATTGTCTCCCTCTCCCCTCACATTAGTCTTCTACAACACTATTAAAAACGTGAAAACAGCATCAACTAAAGAATAAAATTCCACTTTCCAGCCTAGGCCTGAACCCATGATATGCCTTTGAGAACTACTTTTGAAGGGCCATTTCCCTCATCCCAGCCACCATACCTGCCTTCTGATGCTGCCTTCTTGGTCTGCTGGCTTGACCTCCAGTTCTTCAGCTCCATTTCTAATCCTAGCTCATGTGTTGCCTGTATATTGGCATCGACCACAGTGTGGAATCAACTGGGATGCTGGGAGACAGAGGATCAGCCTAATCAGTCTGTGGCTGGTTCCAGGATGGATGAAAATTCTTTCACGTATGGATTATATAGACCATCTTGGGAATTTAAAGGTAAGCGAGGGTGGGACTCGGACTATGGATGCACGGAGCAGGTCACACGAATGTGTTCTCGGAGGCTGATGTGAAATGGACAATACTTTCGCTGGTGTAGATCCCCCGTGGACAGAGGGCTGGGAACCCTCAGGTCCACACTCAGGTTCTAGGTCACTCACTCTGAGACTCCTAAGAAAGAAGGAACTGATGGTGCCATGTGACAGCCACCCTGCGCTCAACATGCTTTACAAACTCTTTGCTGGGTTCTCTGGACGTCCACTTAGGACCCCTCATTGGTCTCCCAAGTTCGCATGTTCCCCCCCACACACTCTGTGACACTTTCCTACAGACCCATTTGCTCCAGCCCTGCTTGAATTGGGCTGTGCATTTCTCTGTACTCCCATAGCAGTTAGTTATGAATCTTTCTCCTTCATCCATCCGTGAACCTCTTCACAGGAGGTTCTATCTAATCTTATTCATCTTTGGAAGGCAGAGTAAGTTAGTTGTGAAGAATATGGACTCTGGGGTTGGAAGCTTTGGGGGAAAATCTCCGCTTTTTTCACCTGTCCGAGCTTAGGGGAGATTTTTAACCACTCCGAGCAATCGTTATCTCTGAGAAGTTACTTTGAGAGTTAAAAGAAAAATTTACAACCCAACAACAACCTGCATGTTGTAGACCTTCCGTAATGTGGCTGTCTTCGTGTTTCGTACGTCCAGTGCCTATCTTACTGTCTTGTACATAGTGGCTGGCACCCAACTGGGCCTCAGAACAAGTTTCGTTTCACCTCTCTGTGCTACCCTTTCAAGCTACACAGCATAAAAATACTGAATTTTTGAATTTTGTATCTTGTAATTCAAAAGGCAGCTTATCGCCAGGTGTGCTCCAGAGGGTAAGGAAGGAAGACTGCAAGTCTGAGGCTAGCCTGGATACCATGTGTCAGAAGCAAAGGGATAAGGATGGACCTCAGCAGGAGAGTGCTTATATGTCTGTTGTAAGGTCTTGGATTTGATCTCCAGTGCTGAAAAAGTCTCTCTCTCTCTCCTCCCTCTCTTCCTCTCTCTCTCTCTCCTCTTGCCACTTGTGTGTGTGTGTGTGTGTGTGTGTGTGTGTGTGTGTGTGTGTGTGTGTGTGTATGTGTGTGTGTGTGTATTTTTTCAACTGTAGGATGGAGGACATCAGGGCAGAGCTGTTCTGTGAAAGACAGTTGAAGGGAGATGAGATCAGAAACACTCAAACTGAATTCCTATTTAACACTGCCAGGAACTTAACAAGGTAAGAGATTAGAGTTATACATGCTCAGTTCCAGCTTTTGGATGGCTCTTGGATCTTTGGCTGCATCCAGAAACGTTCTCTCCCCACCCTCCTTCTCTCTCTCTCTCCTCTCTCTCTCTCTCTCTCTCTCTCTCTCTCTCTCTCTCTCTCTCTCTCTCTCTCTCTCTCTCCTCTCTCTCTCTCTCTTCTCCTTCCTGCTCTCTCCTTCCCTCTCCCTCTGCTTGCCTCCTTACCTTACTTTCTCTGTCTGCAAAGCCTGTGTCAATGTCTCCTCTAGATGAAAAGCAGAGAGCACCACAGCAGCACTCACCTGCTTTTACACTAGCCCCTCTGCTTTTACAGGAGGGAAACTGAGACACAAGTGTGGAGACTTGATCAAGGTCACAGTCAGTGGCAGAACCAAATTAAAATTCATGTTCCCAGTGTCCTTTCCACGCCATTGCCTCACCTAGTGACCCGTGCTGCTCAGCAAGGAACACTTGTGATGAAGTGAACTTTCAGGTTCCATGGCACAGCGCCGCGGCGAGGACTTTGCTTCGGTGACAATCTCATATCATACATTGCAGTTCTTTTTGGCAGGGACTGGTTTTCAACATATGTGTGCTACACACACACACACACACACACACACACACACACACACACACACGTATATGTGGAATTGTCTTGTACACTTGTACAGGCTGCTATGGAAGACAACGTTGTATTTTCTATGTGGAACTCCAAACAAGAGCTTAGTAATGTCTGGAGGGAAAAGAAAAGGGGAAGAGGACAGATGTCTTCCTCAGAGATGGTGTGTCAAGTACATCGTCAGGGGTATGACTCTTTGTCTTCACTGTTGTATTTTCAGAGATGAATATAGTGCCTTCATGTGATGCATAGTCTATCAATGTTGATGAATGAATGAATGAATGAATGAATGAATGTGTGAATACGTGGCTGTCTAAATGTTTCAGAGTAGTAGAATAGCTCCGCAAACCTGTCACAACATTCCTCAGACACTGAAATCATGTTCTCTTCCTAGTTCCTTTTATTTCTTTCAGCTGCATCCGATGAAACAGAGTTTTGAACAAGGTTTCATTATGCAATGAGCACTGTATTCCAAATGCAGTTCTGTACTGAGAGGTACCTTTTGAAGCAAGGTTCTTCTCAGGACTTTAGGAGCTGGCAGGAGAACGCTGAAGCAAGGGGGGTTTGTGAGCTTGTAGGGAAGTGGAAAGGTGTGCAGAGGTGTGCTGGAGAAGCTGGCTTGGCTGCTGAGTGGAGGTGAGTTATACTGTATTCAGAAACTCGCCGTTGTCTCCTGCCACTCGTGGAGAGAGGACCTCTAAGGGACCAGAGAGGAATTTTCCATAGGAATAGAGGCCTGAATCTACTCTATGTCCACACCAAGAATTTGTCCTGGGTGAGAAAATGGTCTTCCAGCATAAAAGAACCTGTATAGAATGGATCACTTGAGCAGCAGTAGTGGGGGTAGGAATGGGCTGGGGGTGGGGATTGATGGGAAGGAGTCAGGGCAGTCAAGGATAAGTACAAGGTAGAGCTGTGGTCGGAAGAGACCAGGGGTACTCGTCAGATGTAGCCTCTAGAGCCTCAGGAAGAACAGCTTAAGCATCTTCTAGCCGGGTAGCATGAAGTTTATAACAACATAAACACACCAGAATATCCCACATACTCCTCTGTCTCTGCCTTACTGTGATACAGTTTGAGAGTTCAGAAACCAGGGCTAGCAAGCACAGCCGAAGGAGTAAGAGACTGAGGGTGGACAAGGAAGAAGAAGGACCCACCTGGTAGGGCTGAGTGGTGTGTGTGTGTGTGTGTGTGTGTGTGTGTGTGTGTGTGTGTGTGTGTTTTCTTTTTTGCTATCAGTAGGGTCTGTCTTGAGACCATGGTATATGCTTATAAAATGGCAGATACGGGGTTCTGTTGAGTTCACTGTGTCAGCCAAGAATACAAGCAGAACTCTTGCATTAAAAACACCCAACTCTGGTGTCTTTTCAGGATCACCCCTGTCTGCTGCCTGTGTGCTGGTTGGTGCTTTAGATGCCATGGAATTCCAGACTGTGCTTCAGGGGAGCCTGGTTAGAGAGAACATGCCGCCACTTTGGCCAGTTCCACGAGAACATGGTTGAAAAACACTCAAGAACCTGCTGGTCTTTTGATGTCTGCATTTTCCCCACTAGACTGAGAAAAATTACCATTGCACTGGGAACTTTCCCCCAGCCTTTAGACTTTTTCTTTGAGACAGACCTTCAGCATCTCAGGCTGGCCTCAAGCTTATGTAGCAGAGCATACTGAGACTACAGGGCTGTGCCGCCATGCCCAGGTTTTAAGTAGTATTGGTGGTCCAATGCGGGACTTCGGGTGTATCAGGTGAGCATTCTATACCATCTGAGCTATGGCCCTGGCCCCCATGCCTACTTCTTGTGTGTTCTAAATGTTAGAATTACAACTCCAGTGTGGACTGATGTTCTCTCAGTGGTGAAAAGTGCTTCTCACACTGTAGGTTATTTGTTTGGGTTTCTGTTTGTTGTTGTTGTTTGGTTGGTTTTTAGCAAGAGAACTCTCTAGGCCATGTTTACTTTCCTGTCTTCCTTAGTGGCCACACTGGATATTAACAGTTGACTTGGTGATGAAGATCTTACTATTTTAGTAACAGAAGAAGAAAATGGGAAGAGAGAGCTAATGCCCAGCACACTGTTGCCAAGGAAATGTGAAAGACAGAGAGAGTGGAAACTGATTTACAGAGCCCCTGTCCTGTGCCATAAGCTATGTGGACACTTTGTCCTGATACTGAGGATAGTGGCCCTGTTAAAATAGATCTTTGTGTATCTTTGTATGGACAGGGCTCCAAGAAAAGCATGACCACTTAGCGGGAGAAATGGAGGTCCAATCTCTCCTCTCTGTAATTCCACATAGAGTCTTTTGAAGCTACATTTTAAATACATCTTTGAAGTTTCTATGGCTACTTTCCTTCATATCATTCTCTGGAATCCAATTCCACATCAAAGCAGATAGTATTTTTAAATAAGGAAATTGTTTTTTATTTCTGCTGCTGCATTTCTGTGAGATCACATTGACTTCTCTTATTAGAATCGAATCTCAGGACGGTGAACATGGGGTGTTTGCTCTCAGCACTACATACCTTTCTATTACAGTTTATTCCAATCAACTTAAAAAACAACCTCATTCTACGTTTCCAATATTTTTATACTTCTATTACCATTCACAAATATTCTCAGAAGTGTGTTCCAATCTGCGATGTTATAACTTTCCCCTAAGGGTTTATTAGCTTCCATGTTAACAATACTCATTTTACCTTCTTTCATTTTCTTGGCCCAAGTCCAGAATAGCCTCTGGTCCTGTTGATGGTTCCACAAGCTGCGGGAGGAAATACTTTCCCAAGGCACTTGGAGACAACCAACCATCTGATTCCGGTTCTGTGATCTATCACTCACTCTCTGGGGACTGAAACTACATCACATTAATTTATTTTATTTACCTAAATACCTCCACCCTCCCCTCCTTTTGTTCTCTGCCTAGCTTTCTGTCATAGCAAGCACACATCCTCACATTAATATTTGCTTACATGTATTTTTTGACAGTTTTAGAAAGAGGCAGAATTTCGCTGTGTAGCCCAGGCTACGTGATGCTCTTATCTTGGCCTCCCAAGTGCTAAGATTACCACTGTGCCTAACTCCTTCTCTGCCCCATCTCTGTCCCTAACTACCTGGACAAGGAATTCCAACTTGACCTCATACTGTAGTGAACATCTCACTTACTTCTGGAAGTAGAGCTGCCAGAATCTACCCTATGTCCTCCATGATAAAGTGAGATCTCAAATAGTCTCCCCAAAGATCTCCAAACATCAAAGGTGGATTTCAAGTGGGAGGGGTGATTCTGAGTATGGCATGGAGCCTATCTAACAGAAGAGTCTGGAGGCTGGTTATCAAGACTTAAACCTGAATCCTTAGGGTGGGGAAACAGAAAGAGAAGACCACATAAAAGTAAGGTGACCCATGTTTCTGTCTGTGAGGGATAGTAAGACCACTAGGTGGAGGAATCGGTGACATCGGTGGCCATGTTGGTGATGACCACAGGAGTTGGGGCAGTATTAGAGATAGCATTGAGGTAGGGTAAGCAGTGGTCGTTACTAACAGTGGCTGGTGTCGATGGCATCTTTTCAAAGTCCTCAGTGTTGGACATGGGCACATTGTTATGTATCTGGTCACCAGTGGTAGTGACAACAGAGCCTCTGACATGGGGCGGCGAGACCCATAGGAGCCTTTCCTTCACAAACCACGGACAGTGTAAGAGGGTTGGCCATCTTGGTAACTTAGGGACTCCTGATTATGACTTTTAGAATTATTTGGAAAAAATGCAGAGGAAAAGAAACATCATTTCTAAGTTCGTGTTATAGGGCATTTTCTCAGCTCCTGGTGATGGTGCAGAGAAAGGAAATGAAGAGAAACTTTAGCCACACATTTAGTATCTTCTGCCCAGGTCTAACTCATTGCTCATGATAACTGAGTGAAGAGATCGATGGCTGCTCTTCTCTTACAGGTTATCGAGACTAGTACAGGGAATGAGACACCTTATCTAAGGCAGAGGTCATGTAATTAGTAGGTGATGGCCTGTGATATAAAGCTAAAAGTCTGGTTCCAGATGCCATGCTTGTAACCATCATACAACACTGGGAAACCCCAACCCTTTACCCTCAAATAGCATTTTGGAGATTTTTGTTTTCAAGAGCTAAAGAAATCTGTGTTCATTCTATTAAGACAAAAAAATGTTGAACAAGTTAGTTCAGTATAGAAAGAGAATATTAAATGACTTACCCAAAGAAGAAAGTTTGCTTTTAAGTGCTAAAGTATCTTTACTGGAGAGCCAGGAAGATTGCTCAGTGGTTAAAAGGCTTGTCTCACAAGTGTGAGGACTGGAATTCAGATCCTCAGAACCCATGTAAAAAGCCAGGCATTGCAGAGTGTGATCCCAGAACTGGAGAAGGGGAGACAGGGGGTCCTAGAGCAAGCTGGCTAATGGGACTAGCTGTATCGGAGCTCTGGGTTTGACTGAGAGACCTGCATCATTGAACAAGGTAGAAGAGTGATTGAAGGTAATTCCAAACATTAACCTTGGGTCTTCACAGGTCCTTCCACTTATGTGCATGTTCACCCATACATGTGTGTATAGATACACACATGCACACACACGCGTACACATACACAAAATGAAACAAATTCTGATTGTAGTCTAAGTCTCTTTTCCTCCAGACTTCCTTATTTTTATCTTAGCTTTCCAATTCTTTTGCACTCTATTCTTGTGTTTTTCTTTCTATTCCAGGTTTTGCTGCCCTAGACCAGACTCTTTAGTCATCATGCCTGGACTATGACAGCGGCACCCCAGTGAGACGCTCTGAACAGATCCTCTCACTTCTCCGTTTTGGTTATTGCATTACAATGGACAAATGTCCCTAAAACATTAATCACCTGCAACCCACCTAAAAGCAAGCATTGGCTTTAAGTACACAGAAAATATTAAGTCTAGACATTTTAGACTGAATTTTAATACTGTTCAGGGGCATATATACAATGTCTTCCGCAGGTGCCGCTCTCTCAAACTCCCCTCTAAAAACTTACCTTTCCCACCGGAATGGTTCCCATATAGCTTTGATACATTTCATCTATAAAATTACTGAAAATTGCATTGATTTACCAAGATTTTGTTAAAGTTCTAAACCTGTAAATTTCTACCTATCTGAGAGTTTGGGTGATGCTTTTATGTCAATGGTAAAATGACTTCCTCCTGCTGGACTGAACTGAACCTGTCTGGGGCAGAGGCCTTGGGCTGTGTTCTAGTTGATCTGGCCTTGGCTCCCACTGGGCTTTTCCTGTGGCTCCAAGTACTCTTCTGTAGTGGGTAGCCATCCCAGCTTGGTTCTGGAAGTTCCAACCCCCATTAAGACTCTGGCAACTGTCACGCCTACGAGGCGGGGCGAGGGGAGGCGCCTGGGGACCGGAGAGCTGGATGGGCCAGCGCTCGCTCTGGGCGCTCTCTCGGTGCCGGAACGCTGACCGGTGCAGATTGACTGTGCAGAGCTCCGGAGAACACCGCTAGACTGCATTACACCTTCCCCAGACCCTGCGACCTACCCAATACTTAATTTGTGAGTTACGCCATTTAATAAATATCCTTTTAACTACGTGGAGTGGCCAAAATAATTTCTCCAATATCTGGCGCCCAACGTGGGGCACGAACCCACGACCCTGAGATTAAGAGTCTCATGCTCTACCGACTGAGCTAGCCGGGCTTATCCTGTTATTGTCCATGAGAAGCCATTTGGAGATGTTACAACCTCTATGGTCTTGACCTTCTGTTTATTAGTTCCCTTGTCATGTTTACTGAGAGTTTCTTTTAGGACTTGCAAACGAGCACCTAGGGTCTGTTCTAGGGAGTGAACCTCCTCTCTTGCAAGGGACTCCATATTTCTCATGGAATCATAGAAGTTTTTATGTTCCTCAGAAACACATGATTCCATGGACCTTATCCTATCAATTAACGATAATCTTTCTTCCTTATATACCGTCTGAGTAGCCACAACTTCACTCTGGAGAGTTAGTGTTCTATCCATTAAATATTCATATTTATTATCAATAAAATCAATTTTGGGTACAAGCCCGTTTTGTAAATCCTGATTAGCAGATTCTAGAGAAAGAATCTTTTTCTCTAAGCCTTCATTGCTATCTTTGAAAGCAGATTCTAGAGAGAGAATCTTTTTCTCTAAGCCTTCATTGCTGTCTTTGAAAGCAGACTCTAGAGAGAGAATCTTTTTCTGTAAGCCTTCATTGCTATCTTTTAAAGCCTGTATCAGTTCCAATAATGACTCATCTTTGTTCTTAAACCAGTGTTTGAACACTGTGTGAATTATTATGATGAATGCCAAAATGGTATAGCCCAGATATGCCTTAGGAATGTCGTATATTTCCAGGAAGATGTCATTCATCATACAGGCAAAAAGGTTTTTAAACTCTTGTGAGGTAATGTTATCGGCCATATTACACGAATTACTCAAAATTTGTTAGTCAATTTTAAGGTGTAAAATTATCAAGTACCTTTACTTGAAACAATATGCTTACCTTTCGTGTAGTAGCACTTTTCAGCCAGCAGGTGGCGTTGGTACAGCTCCGAAACAGGGCCTGCTGGCGATCTTGGCTGGAGTCGGAGGGAGATGGCGGAAATCGGAGCTAGCACTCTCCTGCCTCTTTCGCTGGTCTGGGACTAAGCTAGGGAATTGAGATCGGACTAGCTGCTCCCTTTTTCGGGAATGGAACCGTGTAGGTGTTCCCTGGTTATATGGAACTTTGCAGGCGGGTTTAGGTACCCGCCAGCTAGGGAGGAGACGGCGGGAGCCGCCCAAGCCTTTGGAGTTTGCCCCACGTTGGGCGCCAGATATTGGAGAAATTATTTTGGCCACTCCACGTAGTTAAAAGGATATTTATTAAATGGCGTAACTCACAAATTAAGTATTGGGTAGGTCGCAGGGTCTGGGGAAGGTGTAATGCAGTCTAGCGGTGTTCTCCGGAGCTCTGCACAGTCAATCTGCACCGGTCAGCGTTCCGGCACCGAGAGAGCGCCCAGAGCGAGCGCTGGCCCATCCAGCTCTCCGGTCCCCAGGCGCCTCCCCTCGCCCCGCCTCGTAGGCGTGACAGTTGCCAGAGTCTTAATGGGGGTTGGAACTTCCAGAACCAAGCTGGGATGGCTACCCACTACACTCTTCTTCATGGGTTTCGTTGCTTCCTGACAATGTGCTTACCCTGCACTAAATTCCCAAAGCAATGGCTGCCTCTACAAATTATCATAAAATTAATCTTGTTTTGTTTGCTTATATCTCTGTCATCTTGGTTTGTACTTTTGTTTTGATCAGTGTGTTACGGTCTTAGTGCCTCAGAATAGTTGCTCCTGAGCACAGGGTTACCACACCACATTCTGTATGACTTCCAGAGCATAGAGTACAGTGCCGTAGACTGGAAGGACACAATGTTTGTGGATTTTACTTCAATTACTTTTATGCAAATAAACACTGCTAATTGCAAATGAAGCATGAATTTGTTGGAATTAATCATCAATAATTGGCTCTCCATCACTAGCTGGCAAGGATAATGTTTATTTTACACACACACAAACACACACACACACACACACACACACACACACACACACACACACACACTCTGATTGTGATGTGATCATACTCTGCCCCTACATTTATTGTGCATTTTTTACATTTCACATATTAAACTGTCCATAACCATAAGTTTGGAGAATTAGTCCTGTGCTTTGATTTATATCAAATGCTATATAAACACATGTAACTACATAAATTACAGTTTAGTTTTTAACGTAATTGTTTTGGAGGCTGTGGTTGTAGCTCAGTTGGAAGAGTGCTTGCCTGGCATCCATGAAGCTCTCGGTTCAGTCCCCAACATCACAAGAAACCAGGTTTGGTGGGACCAGCTGGTAATCCCAGCGGGAGGTGGTGGCAGGAGGATCTGAAGTTCAAGGTCATCTTTTGCTACATAGAGAATTAGAGGCCAGCCTGGGCTACATGCCATCAGGTCTCAAAAACAATTATTTTGTCAGCAAGTATTTAGAACCTAAAGACTTTCAGAGTAAGAACAGATGAAAGCATTTCAGTCTGCTGTTGTTGAGTTTTAATTTTTTTCCAAGACAGGATTTCTCTGTATAACAGCCTTAGCTGGAACTTGCTTTGTAGACTAGGCTGGCCTCAACCTCACAGAGATCTGCCTGCCTCGACCTCTTGAGTGCTGGGGTTAAAGGCATGTGCCACTATGAGTTTTAATTCTTAATGGAAGAAATTCACCATCAATGTTAGAGACAAAACGTTCTAAGCTCCATAAAAGTTGTTCAGGGAACAGGAACTTGGTGTGTGGAGGAGCTGGAAGCCCAGGTTTTTATATTTGAACTATGGACCCTGCTACAGGACAGCTAGGTAAAGAAGTCAGGATAGAAAGGGAGTATTCCCAGCAGAGGTGAGGCATGGAAAAGCAGGCTGAAGTGCAAACTTGGGACCGTAAGACTTAACTTTGCAAATACCATCTTGTATTAACTCTTCCCGCTCAGTGCAAATTCTGTACCGCTTCCAATCACTGTGCATTTCCTTTATAAGGTCTGAGGACTGGCATGGGCTCCCCTGTTTCTGTCATCAGTGACAATGCCCGCAAAGTAAGAGCTGTCGTGTTATTTTGAAATAAGGGAATCTGTAAGTGGAAGGACACAGCTGTGACACAGAAACTGATTTCTCTCAGTTTTCTTTTAGGGCATTCTCATGTGAAACCTTTTTCTTCCTTCACAGTAAATAGATGTCTGAGTATTCTGCAGTGCACAGAAAAAAAAAAACCCAAACCTTTCTTACTTCCCATTCACCTTTAGCATTATGAGTAGTGTGTGGACTTTTCTAGAAATGTGACGTTAGAGATGTGTGGCTATCGTTGTTGCTTCAGGCCGTGAGAAGCTAACTTCTTTAGAATAGCCCAGTGGAGGTATAAAAGCTGGGAAGAGCTCTAAAACTCTTTAATAGGACACATTAATCCTATAATTTGGAAGGTCAGGGTTAGGGCCAGGTTACCAAGGCACTCGCTCTGTCCTCAACAGGCCACAAACTCAGGATCATGCAAGTGCACTGAGATCATGCCACTCTTCTGGTCTGCATTTTATTTTATTTTTACTGCAGTTCCTTGGCAGATTTATGCATGAGAGAAGCTTGAGCACTGAGAAGCTGAGCAGAGGACGGGGGTCCTATTACAGTGGAGGGAATGTAAGTTTGGAGTTTAGAGCGATGATGAAAGCTGTACTTTGAAAACACGGGAGTCTCAAAGAGAAGTGCCAATGTGGCACTACTGTGTGGAAAAACCAAAATGACACCGTTAGTCAAGAATGTGGGGAGCTGCATCAACAAATTAAAACCCAGGGCTCACATGGGAATTATACCAGACTTCCCCCGAGACTCTCAAGTTGATGTTCTACCAGGCGAGGTAAATAAGATGGTTATCTTAGAAACAAAAAAAAAATCACCTTTACCTCTTCTCCATCAAGACCCGATGAGAGTAAACCACCAGATTCTGATTGATTGCCAGAAATCAAAGTAAATCATTACGTCAGAGGAAGGCGTCACTAGAGTTTTCACTTCCACACTCAGTGTCTGACATTTAAAGACAGATACGGAGGAAGGAGACCACCAAGAGAAAGGGCGAAGACTTTGGGAGCCAAGATAACACAACTAATAAGTAATGTCGGAAGAGTCCAATGAATAGCGTAGAACAGGGACTCTAAATAACCTTTGTTATAAGACCGTGTCCAGGTTCATGGAAAGATGGAGGGGCTGCACTCATGTCAGTCAAAGTGGACTTCAAGGAAAAGGCAGTTGGGATGGGGCTGAGGATTGGCTCTCAGAAAGTTCTAGCATGCTAAAACAGAAGTGTATCTAACAGCAAAGACTGCTGTGGGATGGTCTGTATGTCAAATTGCTCTGATTGGTCAATAAATAAAACACTGATTGGCCAGTGGCCAGGCAGGAAATAGGTGGGATAAGGAGAGAGGAGAGTTCTGGGAAGGAGAAGGCTGAGGCAGAGAGACACTGCCAGTCGCCGCCATGACAAGCAGCATGTGAAGACTCCGGTAAGCCACCAGCCACATGGCAAGGTATAGATTTATAAAAATGGGTTAATTTAAGATAAAAGAACAGTTAGCAAGAAGCCTGCCACGGCCATACAGTTTATAAGTATTATAAGCGTCTGAGTGATTATTTTATACGTGGATTGTGGGACTGAGGGGCTTGGTGGAAGCTGGAGAGAAGCCCTCCAGCAACAAAAGACCCTGTGGAAAACCAGCTTAATGAAACTCAAGGGAGAAGCTGACAAATTCGTAGTGCTGCTACATTCGACACAATTTTTTTAGTAAACAGAGGCCAAGAATAAAAACAAATTTATTATAAAGGATAAAAAAGTTTGAATGACATCGTTAAGCACTTTTAGTTGAGCTAACACATCAAGCATTGCTCCATGCAACTATAGAGTATGGTTGTGGCTGTAGAGTTACATTGAGCAGTGTTATACGATGCACATTCTTTTAAATGCATGCAGTGGATTCATCAAAACCGAGTATAACCTAAACTGAAAAAATTTAAAACACAAAGAATGATTTTTTTTTTACTATAGTTGATTTAGGCTTAATATCAATAATGAAACAGATAACAAAATCTAAATCTCCATTTGTTTAGAAATTAAATTCTCTTCCAAAATTCACAAATGAATGCTAAGAGTAAAAATTAAACCTATTTTGTCTCAATGGCATCAAAACCATAATGTGTAAAACTCAAGTCCAAGTGGATCAAAGACCTAAACATAAATCCAGTTACACTAAACTTAATAGAAAAGAAGATAGGAAGCACTCTTGAACGCATTGGCACTGGAGACCATTTCCTAAATAAAACACCGACAGCACAGACCCTGAGCACAACCATTAATAAATGGGACCTCTCAAAACTGAGAAGCTTTTGCAGGGCAAAAGACACAGTCAATAAGACAAAAAGACACCCAACAGATTGGGAAAAGATCTTCACCAACCCCACATCTGACAGAGGATTGATCTCCACAATATATAAAGAACTCAAGAAACTAGACATCAAAGCACTGAACAGTCCAATTAAAAAATGGGCTAAAGAGCTAAACAGAGAATTCACAAAACAAGAACTACAAATGGCTGAAAGACATTTAAAGAAATGCTCAACATCTTTAATCATCAGAGAAATGCAAATCAAAATGACTCTGAGATACCACCTTACACCTGTTAGAATGGCTAAGATCAAAAACACCAATGACAACCAATGTTGGAGAGGACGTGGAGCAAAGGGAACACTCCTCCACTGTTGGTGGGAATGTAAACTTGTACAACCACTGTGGAAATCAGTATGGCGGTTTCTCAGAAAATTAGGAATCGAACTACCTCAAGACCCAGCCATCCCACTCTTGGGCATATACCCAAAGAATGCTGATACATACCATAAAGATACATGCTCAGCTATGTTCATAGCAGCACTATTTGTAATAGCCAGAACCTGGAAACAACCTAGATGCCCATCAACGGAAGAATGGATGAAAAAAATGTGGTACATATACACAATGGAGTACTACTCAGCAGAGAAAAACAATGAAAGCATGAAATTTGCAGGCAAATGGATGGAACTAGAAAAAATCATCCTGAGTAAGGTAACCCAAACCCAGAAAGACAGTTATGGTATGTACTCACTCATTGGTGGATTCTAGATATAAAATGAACAATCAGACCACAACCCATAGAACCATAGAGGCTATATATATAGCATGGAGGTCCCTAGGACGACTGTGGCATATAATAAATTTCAGTTTTACTCAATTATTGAAAAAAAAATAGCCAAATGAATGGAAACACATGAACTATGAACCAAAGACTGAGGGGCTCCCAGCTGGATCAGGCCCTCTGAATAGGTGAGACAGTTGATTGGCTTGATCAGTTTGGGAGGCATCTAGGCAGTGGGACCAAGTCCTGTGCTCATTCCATGAGTTGGCTGTTTGAAACCAGGAACTTATGCAGGGACACTTGGCTCAGTCTGGGAGGAAGGAACTGGACCTCCCTGGACTGAGTCTACCAAGTCGATCACAGTCCTCGGGGGAGGACTTGTCCTGGAGGAGGTGGGAATGGAGGGTGGGCTGGGGGTAAGGGGAGGGCGTGGGAGGGGGGAGAATAGGGGAACCCATGGCTGATATGTAGAACTGAATGGTATTGTAAAATAAAAAATATATATCACACAAAAAAAAACAAAAAAAACAAAACCATAATGTGTTAGCATGTGCAGGTTACTTAAAGCATTGCTTTGAGAAAAAAAGCTTTAATTTTAAATGTCTGCATTAGAAAAGAAGAAATGTAATGAGTTTCTGAGTATTTCAAGACAGAAGAAGAAGGATGGCACACAAAAACAAACAAAAGGGAAGAATAAGGGCAACAGAACAGAACAGGCGTAGGGAAAGAAAAGAGTTTGAAGACTCAACAATGCTGATGAGAGACAGAGGGAGACTCTAAATCAGACTGCTGTGGGATGTCATTCTGTACGCTGTGAATATGTGTTGCTCTGACTGGTTGATAATAAAGCTGTCTGGCCAATGGTGAGGCAGAATAAGGTTAGGCAGTACATTCCAACTGGAGGGAGAGGAAGAGGAATGGAGAGGCAGAGAAGACACTGCAAGCTGCTGGCAGGAGAAGTAAGATGTGAAAGCACCTGTGAGCCACGACCATGTGGCAACTTATAGATGAATAAAAATAGGTTAATTTAACATATAAGAGCTAGCTAGCAGGAAACTTGAGCCAGAGGCTATCCAGTTCATAACTGATATAAGCCTCTGTGTGTTTACTTGGGTCTGAATGACTGCAGGACCAGGCGGGACACAGGAAAACTTCCAGCTACATCAGACTAGATGAAATAATGCAGATATGAGTCCGTATTGATGAAGCATTAAAAACAAAAACAAAACAACTGTTGAAAAAAGGGACTGAGCCAAGAAGATTGAGTACTCATACACACAGTGAAAAGCTTTTTGAAAGTTGCAACTCACTGAACGTGATCTATGAAAAAATAGAAATGCCAGTTGGTTCTACTAAAACTATTAAATCTGTAGTAAATATATTGTCATGGAGCCATGCCAGGATAAGTTAGTATGCCAACCAACTGCTGTAAACATTCAAAGAATGTGTAGGATTAATTGTATTCAAAAGATAAATATTTTAAAGGACAGGACCATTTCACAAGTAGTTTTCCCCACAATAACGAGTCTAGTTCATGTTGTTTTTATGAGCAGTGTGTCTTTATGAGACAGACAAGAAATTCTCCAAAGGCTCTTCTTAGAGGCAAAGGCTGCTCTTGTGTTTTGTCTCTACACACACACACACACACACACACACACACACACACACACACACACACACACACGTATTTGCTCCACCCATGACCTTGGGCTATAAGGCCCAAAGGAGGTGGTGCTTCCTGTCATTGTATGTGACCTCTTATAAGGAGTTAGAGAGGGGTCACGTGGTTCCTTCTCCCTGCTGCTTTCTCTGATTTATTGATTGATTGATTGTCCTGGCTTGATTAGACTCTAGACAACTTGAGAATTGGACTCAGTTCCTTTGGAATATCAGTCAGTGCTCCTAACCGCTGAGCCTCCTCTCTCAGCAGGGAGAAGGAACCATGTGACCCCTCTCTAACTCCTTATAAGAGGTCACACACAATGGCAGGAAGCACAACCTCCTTTGGGCTGTATAGCCCAAGGTCATGGGTGGAGCAAATACCACTAGACACACACACACCCATACACACACACACACACACACACACACACACACACACACACACACGTTCTATAACTTTCCCCCACTGAAAACGTGTAATCTTTATTGATTACAGATTACAGACACAATTGCAAGCCTCTGGAGAAAGTTGACATTCAGAACATCTTGTTCTCTCTATTAGACATTAAAAAAAGCTAAGATACCAAAACTTGACCAAATCTTGATTAAAAAAAAGGGGGGGAGGGATTACAGAGTCATGTTTTTCATGATTGCAGGTCTATCCACCTTACCTTAAATGATACTTAACAATTTCTTTTATGTAACATAAAAGTCAGACCAAACAAACCAGGTATTACAAGTCGCAGTAGTGTTATTTTTTGGAGATCAGGATAGGTACACGGGATGAATAGGAGTCCAAGAAGGACTTCTTGTTTGTGGTGGTATTTCATTTCTCTGTCTGAGTCATGGAAGTGTGTTCATTGTGTAAATATTCATTAAGCTTCACACTCATGATTTGCACACTAATTCTATATATGTGTATGAAAGTGTTTATTTGCAAAAATATATGAATTGACTGGAGTGAGGGAAAAGCTAATGTAAAAACAAGCAAAATATACTTTCAAATGCAAATCATGCGTGTTCAAGCTATAAACTTTCTGATCTCTTTCTGTGCAAGCATTTGTGGATACGTGGACATGTTTGGACATGTCTGTTTACGTGCAGTGAATGTGGATCCCAGAAGTCAACTTTTAGTGGCCTTCTTTAGGGTGCTGTCCACCTTGTTTTCTAACACATGGTCTCTCACAGGCCTAGAGCTTGCCCATTTTCCTAGGCTGGCTAGCCAGTGTGCCCCAGGGTTCTACCAGCAATGGGATCAGCATAAGAACTCCTGATTTTTTTTTGTAATCATTGGTTCTGATAATGGTGTCAGGTATTTGTGCTTGAGAAGCAAGCACTTAACCGACTGAGTCATTGTTTCAATCTCCCCAAATTTCTGACCTTAAGTGTCCTGCCCAAGTACAGGAAAACGGTAGTGAGTCTTCGCACACCTCATTTGTCGAAAATTGGCACAAACTGATGTTTGTGTCTTAGGCTGTGGGTGGTACCTTTCTTTTACACCATAGGCATGATATTTGGATAATGTTCACCTCATGTTTCAGAGTCAGCAAGTAATCTTATTATTTAAGAGAACCTTATACAAATCAGCAGAGTTCACAACAAATTTTTATGTTATATTAAAATTCTATTCATTTTCCTTAGGCCAGCAATAGTTAATGTTCTTAAGGTTGGTTTTAGCTACCAAAGGGATTGTATTTAATTTTAAAAATTGTTTGGCTGATGAAAAATTTCTTCCTCTTAAATTCTACTTATAGAATAAATAGGACCTTTTTTTTTTTTTTTTTTTTTTTTTTTTTTTTTTTTTTTTTTTGAGAAACTCTACCACAGCAACTTATTACAGAGAGAACAATGGAGAGACAGAACCTGGGAGGAATCTTTTGTACCCTTAAAGAGCCCTCTGAGGGACTCCTGTCTTGCCGTGACATACTGTTGTTTTAAACAAGTCCTGCTGGAGTTATTGCTATGCTGGTACCTGTGGCAGTGAAGGACTGTCCCTGAGGATGAAATAGTGCTCCTCCTCTGCCCTGCAGACAGAATTGTGCATGCTACGGGAACAGGGCAGAGAAGGAGCTGGGGCAGACACTGAACACTGAAGAATTTTATAAATTCTTTACTTAATCATTACAATTGCCTCATTATAAGTCCTCTGTTATAAGTATTGCAAAAAGGAAGTGCTACATCACATTCACTTAACATTCTGAATCCCTGGAAGAAGAGGGAAGGGCACTGAAGAATTTAGAGACTAAGAAACCCCAGCGCTCTGTGAGAATCATGATGCAGTATCCCTGGGCAGGGAGTGAAGCCTATGAGGTCCCTGAGACTAGGCACAGGATGGAACTTCACAGGGCACTGATTCATCCGGGGTCTGGGTATGTCTCAGATCTTTCTGTTTGGGTCTCCTTATCAACTGCCGTGATGGTAACGTTATCTTGGTTATTCCTCAGGAGACAGTGGAACCACTGACGACTGATAACTTTAATTAATTAATTGTGATGCTGGCTATTGAGCCTAGGGCCTTGAGCATGCTAGACCCTAATTCTGTAAAAAGCAGCATTTACAAACACCACATTGCAAACTTAATGAGATCTTGCTTAGGTCTGAGTATAAAAGAATGGGTTTAAAACATAGGAAGAATTGATAATTGGATCCAAAACGCTGTGTTTCTGAAAGTTCAGAAATTAAAAACTGAAGTCAGAAAGCATCTCAGAATTTGGTGGCAGGGTAGGTTATAGCCAGTCTGGGCCTGTCCTACAGTTACTGTGAGAGGTTCCACAAGCTGAGAATGTTCTCTGGAAAATATATCTTAGAGCAAAAATGAGTATTTGAACCTATCTGGGAACTACCACGAAGAACCCTCGAGGATAGCAGTTGTCACTGACAGATAAAGGAAGGTGATAATGAAAGCACGAGACACCAGACATTAATAGTGACCTGCATGCCCGAGAGTGTATTACAGCAGCAGAACCCTGGCTGAGGGCCTGGATTTACTCCCAGGAGCATAAGGAAAATGTCACTTATATTCATAGCACTAATAATTTTTAGTCTTAATAACAACTGTTTTGACCCCTTAAAAATACTTATTACTGATTTTAGAATAAAATGCATGTTCAAGAAAGGTATTTTCCCACAATTAAACCTCCCATCTAGTAAATACTTCATTTTTGTTCATACTCCACACACATGAACATATTCAGTAATTTTTTTTCTGAGCCATCAGAGATAACTTTTCTCTTTTCCACATAAGCCACATTTAGTCTTCATTTAGCTGTGTTAACATGTTTAGGCATATGCTTCCTCTCACCTTCCAACAGTAGCTTTTGATACTTGTAAGTTGCTGCTAAAGACTGGAATTTCTGGAAAGTACCATTAACAGAGGAAAGTGGGAGAAACAGCATAGTATCCTATCCAATGTCACTCAGGGACCTTTCCTCAGACAGGGGGTCATCTTACTTACACACAGAAGAAGTTTATAGTTTAGCCTGGTGGCTCAAGAAAAAAACAAAATACTGTAGAGCAAACATATCTCCAAGTGCTTTGGTTACTCATTTGCTTCAATGTTTCTTACTGTATGGAGGAATGGCAAAGAGAAGAAATGAGTGTGCATTAACTGAAGCACAGAGAAAGGGTGGCGGGAGGGGAGTTTTCTGGGGGGAAACTGAGCCCTTTCCATAAGACATAGAAAGCTGTTATTTCTTTATGGATGCTCGGCTATGACCTCCTGTCTCAAGCATCACTATTAACCACCTAACTAATGTGAGCCCTCTTAAGCAGACACTTTTCTGATTCTCTCATTGTTTTCCAAAGCAGTTTCTCTACAGTAAAATGTGTGCCTTTTTAGGCAATCCACAGTGACATTTTCCTCAGCAGCTAACCCCTGCTCATAAGTTATTCTTCCCTTCCTTCCTTTTTTCTTTCTTCTTTTTTGAGCCAGGTCTCATGTATCCTAGGCTTGCCTCAAACTCACTCTGCAGCTGAGGATGACTTTGAACTCCCAATCTCTTGTCTCCACCTCCCAAGTGCATCACCATGCTTATTTTATGTCGTGCTAGGTATTGAACCCAGGGATGCATGCATACAAGGCAGGCACTCCTCCAAATGAGCTATGTCTGTGGTTCCCTTTCCTTACAAGTTAAAAAGAAAATCTGCCTCAATAGTAAACTCAAGCTTCTGCATATGGTCTCCTACTTCTAACTGAGATCCGAGTTTGATACTCTGCAACCCAGAGAGCGTGCACCACTGTGTGCTAGAACTCATTACAGGAACCAGGAGTTGGTTGGATGATTCAGAGAAAGATTGGAGGAAGTGGGGTTCATTCTAGATTGATCTTGTTGGAGAGCAGGAGTAACATAATAATTGGGTCTCCCAATTAATCTTATCCACAGGGAGGTCAGGCTTGAGTCAGGTGGATAAAGACACAGCTGCCATTTAAGTAACACTGAGGTCTGGTTGGAAGTGTTGGCCCAAGGTTGGGTCTGCCTCTTGTTTCCTCCAGGCTAGAAAAGTAAAGCAACAACCAACAGCAGCTGTGTATGGTGTAGAGCAAACGACACCCATATGCATGCTACTTAATTGTGTTCAGGTTAAAACCAACCAGCTACAAAAGATTTTGTGTAGGACTCTATGGGAAAAGGGGGATTTGTATGTAGATGGGTTATAGGTGATATCAAAAGCATAAAAATCCTGTTAAGGGTCAGCCGAGATGGCTCAGTGGGTAAGCACTTGCCACACAAGCATGAGGAATTGAATTTGGATTCCCCAAATCCACAAAAAGCAGGACAACATAGTGTCTACCTGCAGTCCCAGTGATTACAGTGAAGTGGGGGAGGAAATGGAATCCATGAACGCTCTAGGGCTGACTAGCCTGGCCTATGCAGTGGCAGACAATACACCTTGCTTTAGGCAATGCCACAGGGTAGCCTATGACTGCCATATACATGTTGTGTGTATATCCCCATCCCCACAAGTGAACACATATATGTGCACAGCTTATATACACACTTACATCATACACACATGTGCTTCATACATGTTCATAATACACGAACACACATCATACATATACATATACACATGTACATTCTACAGTCACACATATACACTTGTGCCATGTGATAGTGCTAGTGATGTGATATGCTAGACGTGATAATGATAGAGCTATGAAAAAAAAGTTCTTTTAGCCAGGCAGTGGTAGCACAGACCTTTAATCTCAGCACCCGGCAGGTAGAGGCAGGCAGATCTCTGTGAGTTCGAGGCCAGCCTGGTCTACAGAGTGAGTTCCAGGACAGCCAGAGCTGCACAGAGAAACCCTGTCTTGAAAAACCAATAAATAAATAAATAAATAAATAAAGTAAAAAATATTTTTTGAAGAGGAACATAATAGTTGGTTTTAACCTGAACACAATTAAGTAGCATGGCATGTGTGTTGTTTCCTCTACACCATACACAGCTGCTGCCGGCTACTGCTTTACTTTCCTAGCCTGGAGGAAACAAGAGGCAGACCCAAGCCTGGGCCAACACTTCCAGCCAGACCTCAGTGTTACTTGAATGGCAGCTGCGTCTTTATCCACCTGACTCAAGCCTGACCTCCCTGTGGATAAGATTAATTGAGAGACCCAATTATTATGTTGGGAGATAAAATATAATACTGGTAATTTATCTTACGAATCAATCCACCAAGTGAATCAAACATGCCAAATTGACACTACTCAAATTCAGTAAGAGTCACACGCAAGTTCGTGGTGCTCTTTTCTCCCCCTCTGTGCCTGCAATTTTGTGAAGGGAAGTTACCGAGCAAGGGTGAGGGAGAGCTTGGCTGTGTTCACATGCCAAGTACCCGAGGGAGAGAAGAATGGGCGGCACCGTGCCCTGAGGAAAGGAAGCCCTCTACAGAGTGGCATTCCTTGGGTTGTGCTCATTCACTGGCTGTCTCTCACCCGTTTGGGTACTAATCACGTTTTCAATTTTACTTCACTTGCTACGTGAGGGAATTTTGAAACTGTTTTGACGTCGTCTGAGTTTTGTCCATTGTGTTGCTGTTCAAACTGAGACCAAAGTGACAGTGTGTGTGTGTGTGTGTGTGTGTGTGTGTGTGTGTGTACTATTATGTGCATGGGTGTGTGAATACATATGTGTGTATGTGAGTGTGGAGGCCAGATCTCAATCTCAGATGTCTTTCCTCAGTAATCTCCTGCCTTATTTTGTGAGATAGGGGGTACCACTATCACTGGGGCTCTCTGAATTAGGTCAGACTGTTAGTCAGCTCTAGAAGTCCTTCTCTTGCTTTCTCCCCAGAACTTGGTTTACATGCATGCTTCCTTTGGCCTGCAAATTTCGAGCAATGGCAATGTGGGATTTCCTCTGGCCCTCAGCCTACTGAAGCAATCCATCCAAACACAGTGGATTTTAGAATGTCTGAGAACACCTTGTTTGTTGGGCAATCGTGTATCATCATTCATCTTCTCCCAAGCAAGACAGTTTTGGAGTAGCTGCTTGAGCACGGCCATGGCTGTAGCCCGAGTCCCTGGTTTGCTGGAGTTCAGTCTTGGAAACTGACAGCTTGGGTAGAGGAGGCTGAGACTACCACAGAAGAACCCTGTAACAGCGGGGTAGGGGGAGACCCAGCGGTGAGGAAAAAACTAGGATGATGGAGGAGAACCAGACTGCTGGGGAGGAGAGAGGCAGAGACGGAGCAATTGAGGTGGAGCCAGGGACCATTGTTGAATTTAGGGTCAGAAAAATCTGTTGTCTAGATGAAGAATTAAATAGAGCAAAGACAATTGTTGCTCCAACTCCAGGTTTCACTCATAAAACAACGTGGGGTAGGTCTGCAGTTAGCGAATGGAGGAAAGCTCATGTCTAATTGATCCTTTTGAACATTTACCTGTAATGATGGAATTAAACATGATCAGTGTGGCCCTCCTGCTGAAATGCTTGAAGCATGGGATGCAGGGGGGATGGGGGCTGCTGAGGGGTAGAGGTGGATCTTCTGCATGCTCTCACTAAAACAACATTCAAATCTGTCATAACCGCCCCTGACTTCCATTGTGGAGGGAACACGTTCCATCTGTCTGTCACCAAACCCATTTGGAGTCATACGGATCTGAACTTCGTAAAAATGCACCCTCTCCTCTGTGTATTTGTGTGCGCTTTCCCTACCAACCCCAGTTTAAAGTTCACCTCACTGGCATTACCGCTGAGTGAGTTAGTGATCAATCCAGTTCAGGCACAGTCCCCTCACTCCTGCTGGGAACAAAGCTGAGCCCCATTCATCTTCCAGAATGCCATACAGCACAGCAGAATCACACAGTGGCCTTGCCCACTACGCTGTGCTCAAACAGTGTCTGTCAGAGGCCCAGGGTTCAAACTATTGGAGGTCCAGATGACATCTGGCTTCCTGCTCCCCTGGAATACTGGCTGCAGTGCGTATCAGTGCGTTATTCATCAAAACCGATGATGCAAGCTACAACATGCTGTCTGCAGCTCGGTGCGCGGGTGGAGAGGAGTTGGCAGAAGAGCTTGCTGCTGCTCTGTGAGCCACATGTAATCGAGGGGCTGGGTGCTTGTTCACTTCGTGTTGATGACTATTCCCTCTGGTACGGTGCTGTGTATTTTTGGGTTCACTGTACTACCAGCTGTGCAGTCCTTCTCCCTGTGTTTCTCCTACCAGCTCAGAGGCAGGAACAGAAGGAAATAACCTTTCTGTGTGGCGGGTGTCACATCAAATAATCGAATGACCGAAAGCAGGGCAGCAGCAGCAGCAGCAGGCCCAGGCAAACGAAACAGTCCTCGTGATTTCCTAGTGTACTCGGTAATAAAGGCAAATGAGCGGCACTGAAATTCAGGCTTTCTGATACTCGATGCAAATTAAACCGCACCAACTCCCCCCTTTGCTTCGTCTCAGATGACAGACAAATGGTGGGCTTGCCTCCTCCTATTTTCTGTTATGTGTGTGTGTGTCTGTGCTACTTGTTATGAACCCTGCTCCCTCTTAGTGGGGGACCTTACTTTAATCCTCCGGTTAGTGACAAATGTTGGCATTGTCAGTTGGAATCTGAGATGTGTTACCTTTATTCTTGTGACAATGATTATTAGGAAATGAACAAAATGTTCTAGAATCGACACTGAAGTTCATCTTGTGCACCCAAGATAAAAGGAATGATAATTTCTACTTGCAGAGTGACCAGTTATCCATCTCCTGTTTTTGGAATTTAATTCTCATTGTTAGGGGGTAAAACCTTCCCTTTTTAAGACACAGAAAACCAGAGATCTAAATGTTTAAGGAAAGCAAGGTTTAAATGTAGATATTACTCTCAAACCAGTAAACTTTTTAGCAATGATCTTAGAGAGCCTTATTATTATTTAACATTCCTTGAGTCACCGCTGTGTTGTCTGTGAGGCTTGCCATCAGTAGGTGACCCGAAGGCTGAGTGGCCATCAGTAGGTGACCCGAAGGCTGAGTGGCCATCAGTAGGTGACCCGAAGGCTGAGTGGCCATCAGTAGATGACCCGAAGGCTGAGTGGCCATCAGTAGGTGACCCGAAGGCTGAGTGGCCATCAGTAGGTGACCCGAAGGCTGAGTGGCCATCAGTAGGTGACCCGAAGGCTGAGTGGCCATCAGTAGGTGACCCGAAGGCTGAGTGGCCATCAGTAGGTGACCCGAAGGCTGAGTGGCCATCAGTAGGTGACCCGAAGGCTGAGTGGCCATCAGTAGGTGACCCGAAGGCTGAGTGGCCATCAGTAGGTGACCCGAAGGCTGAGTGGCCATCAGTAGGTGACCAGCCTTGATGACCCGAAGGCTGGGTGGCCATCAGTAGGTGCCTCGAAGGCTGGGTGGCCATCAGTAGGTGACCCGAAGGCTGAGTGGCCATCAGTAGGTGACCCGAGGGCTGAGTGGCCATCAGTAGGTGACCCGAAGGCTGAGTGGCCAGTGTGTGGCCCGTGTAGGTCCCATGTCAGGTTTAACAGTTGTGTCCATCATGTTTGTCAATAATGTTGATTCCCTCAGGTCAAAGTCAGGACTGACATTAGATGATATATGTCCCTGATCCTCTCAGAAGGAAGATGTTTTCAGGATGAGTCAGTCTGGCCATGGTGACTCCCAGCTGACATTGATTTCATGCTGTCACAATGAAGACTTGGAGAAGGGATTTCAAAAATTTGGAATTTGCTTTGAATGGAGCACGTTGAACCATTCTCTACCTTCCAGCAAATCACTCTTTTTGGCTTGTACCTGACCCTACAAGCATACAGACTGTGTACCATGATGTACAGCATCCCCATGGAGGATAAGAATAAAAGAGGCCCTCCTTCGTGAGCATCTAACCAAGGCCGTGATACACTGTTGAATAGTGCTGGACTTTTGTCCTGGCTGTCAATGAAGATGGCCCTGGTGTAAATCCTGCCTCCGATATTTCCCAGCTTCCAGGCTACCTGAAAAGTTAACTAAGTTCTCTGATGTTAGTTTTACACTAGTTAGACCAAAGAGCCATTTTGAAAAAAAAAAAAAAAAAAGCAGAAAAACAAAAAACAGAAGTGCATCTTGTAAGGAATTAGTGAACATTGGCACCTAGAAAGTGGTCAAGAGAAAGCTGCTGGTGAACTATCAAACTGGGCTTCTGCAGAATTATGTCCATTCATGTTCTTCCTACTATAACAATATTATTGAGTATCTACCCTGTTAGGGCATTGTTCTATGTGTTGAGGGATTAGAAACAGGGTAAAAATATGACCGGCCAGGTGCTGCAGCACTTGGGAGGCAAAGACAGGCGGTCTCCAAGAGTTGGAGGCCAATGGTCTACAAACTGAGTTCCAGGACAGCTAGGACCATTACACAGAGAAACCTGTCTCAAAAAACCAAATACATGTGTGTAGTGCGTGTGTGTGTGTGTGTGTGTGTGTGTGTGTGTGTGTGTGTGTGTGTGTGCATGTGAGACTCTGATCCCAAGGAGCTTAGAATTTATTGGGTGGTGTTCAACTTGTGTACAGCTACCACACTGAAGGACTTGGGGGATACCAGGATATAAGCGCGAAGCACAGGGGCATGAGGAGATTGTCTCTGATTCTTAGCTGAGACAGGGAGGAGGCTAGATGCAGAAAAGCTACAAAGTCCTTGGAGCTAATTTTTCAGTGTAAGAGAGTTTTAAAGGGACTGGAAATATGGGTGAAGGTATTTGTGGAAAATGTAGTGAGCAGGAAGTTAGGGCGCTACAGGGTTGTTTGGTTATTTAGAGACTGGAAAATGTAGTCATGTTGACATGTGGTTTATTTCATTAGGCTCCTTCATGGCACACCCAGAAGAGCCCAAGGTGGTGACTGGGTGGGCCTGTGACTGGATTCTGGTCCTGTCTCCCATTTCTGGCTATAGGAACTTGGAATTCAGTTTCTGTATATGTATGTATATTTGATGATACTCACCTGTGCTTCATCTGTTTTGGGCACCAAGGAAGTAGTGTAGAGAAGGCCTCTGGTTTATGATCTCTACCAGTGAACATTTTCTCGGTGGTGCATAGTGGGAGATTTGTTCACTATGCTTTAGGGCAGCCTGGCTACCAGCTGGAGTTGTCCCATGCTTTGAGGCTGAGAAGAAACAGACTCAAGCCTCCAATTCATCTTCCAGGCTGCCTTTGAATTGCAAGTCTCCCTCAGGGTTTGTGCTCACCTGGCGGCTGACTCTCAGTGGTGTTCTGGGCGCTCTCTACCTGAGTGACAGTTTTCTAGGCAGAATGAATAGTAAACACAGAGACAGCGAGGCAACAGCATGCTTGACTTTCTTAATGAGCAGTGAGGCCCGGAGAGCAAGACAAGAAAGGGGTGGTGGCCTGAGATTTGGTCACAGCAGTGGCCATGGGATGGATTAGGTAAGCTTGTAGTCCATGTCAAGGACTTCGTACTTTATCCTGAAGGAGGAGACCAAGTCCTTGGCGTGTGCTGGTGAAGGCGGTCAGTGACAGGTCTTGTTCTTTAAAGGAATCATTTGGTGACCCCAAGGAGACATCAAAGAGGTGAAAACAGCGATGGAGAAACCAGTTGGAAAGCTAATCCAGGAGAGAGAAAACACGGTCTGAACCTGAGCGAGCTCTAATGGTGGAAGTGGCTATGGATGATGTAGGGAGAGATGAAATGATGCATGTATGGACTGGACACAAGGGTAGGTAGAACCAAGGGTGTGTCCAAAGGATGTTGGCCAGAGCACTGAGGTAGAGTTCTCATTTCCCAAGCTGGAAAGGACTGAAGGAGGATCATGCTTGGGAGGGGAAGGCAGACTTGAATATGTTAAATTCAAGGTGCTTTTTCTGGCTAATCATCATTCAAATGCAAGTGAAGTGCAGCTCATTGGAGGCGTGATTTTATAATTCCAGGAATGGACTAGGGTTCAAGACTAAATTTAGAAGAATATTATCCTTTGCTGTTCAATAAAATCATTACACGTGTAGCTCAAAATTGTATAAAATAACACGGATTTTTATTTTATTAAAAGAGTAATGCTTGGGGCTGGTGAGATGGCTAAATGGATAAAGGGCCTTGCTGCCAAGCCTAATTCCCTGAGTTCAATCTCTGGGGGAAACATGGTGGAAAGAGAGAACTGACTTTTGCAAGCTGTTCTCTAACCTCCATTCATGTTCTGTGACACACACTCCTGCATGTACATACATGAGATAAATAAATGTAAAAAAGAAAAAAAAAAGAGGAAAACTTTTGTTCTGGGTTAGTACTCTGCCCGTGCTGAGGAGGTGGATTTCTGAACCCTGTGTCTGCTCCATGAACTGGTCTGTGTATGGCTGTCCATTGAGGGTGGGAATGGGATGGGAGATGGTCAGCAACCATGAATGTGACCCAGGTCCGGGAAGAGGGAAATAGAAATCAAATCTCTGGAACATGCCCAGAATGAACAAAGCAAAACTCATCTTCCTTTATTTTGTGTTTTATATCACTGAGCAATTTGATTAAAACAAATCAGCAGGACAAGAAGCGAAGTTGCTTTTCTGTGGGGATACAAAATCAATGAGAAGGATCAAGGTTGAGTAAATGTCCTATGGATACTCAGGGGAGAGAATTCATTTTCTTGAATAAGAGGGGGATTTTTTTTTTTTTAGATTTAGTAGTTTTCTAAAACAATATCTTTCCTTTTGTTCTTTAAAAGACATTTGGTATAGGCAGCACTTTCCATTCTTACTGGTTCTTGACATGAGATGGCCTTCAAAGTTCCTATGGTAGGATTTTTGTTTGTTTGTTTTGACTTGGTAAGATGTGCACAAAGGAATGTCTTTATGAAAACAATTGAATGAGTCATCTAGAAAGAACTTTACACTAGTGTATATGACATCACCCTGTGTGTATCCATCTCATCTCAGAAGCTAAGCACAGTCCGGGCATGGTTAATACTTAAATGGGAAAGAGAGCTGAACCTAATACACTTTTGGCATTGTGGGTAAGAATATCAACTTGGTTCTACATGACCACAATGGAAGGGGACTGTTCTGCTTGAGGTTTTGTCAACTTGACACAAACCTAGCCATATCTGGGAAGTGGGAATCTCAATTGATGAATTAACTGCCTCCATCAGATTGGCCTCTTGTCAGGCCTGTGGAGGCATTTTCTTGATTAATGATTGATGTGGGAGAGCCTAGCTCACCACGAGTGATGCCAGCGTTGAGCAGTTGGTACTGACTCAGGAGCATAAGGCAATAAGCTTAGCAAGCCATGAGAACGAGCCAGTGAGCAACATTCCTCCATGGCCTCCTTTTCAGTTCCTGCCTCCAGGTTCCTGCCTTGAGTTCTTGCCCTGACTTCCTTCAAGGATGGACTGTAATGTGGAAGCAGAAGCAAAAGAAACTCTCTCCTCTCCAAGTTGCTTTTGGTTGTCATGGTGATTTATTGCAGACTAGAAACCCTGGGGGTCAATGCCTGCAGAGTGGTTCCTGGGGTACTGCCTTAATCAGTGAGCCCTCTCTGGTCACATAGGGGACAACAGATTCTGGTTTGGGTGATTGCAGGATCTGCTTGTGTAATAGTATTTGCTCTGCTCATGACCTTGGGCTGTAGGGCCCGAAGGAGGCGATGCTTCCTGCCCTTGTATGTGACCTCTTAAAATTTAAGGGAGAAGGGTCGGGAGCTCCTTCTCCCTACCGCCTGCTTCCTGGTCTGATCAAGCTACCAGGTGGATTGGCTACTGGTCAGATCAGAGGATGACTTCAGCTGTCTACTCCGTTCTGTATTCCTGAGTGTGTTTCCTCAATTTATATCTTAATAAATCCCTATTACCCATTCAATAGACTCATGTGGATCGATCGTACCATACTTGAGCTTGGGAGAAGATGTCAAACACTTGCAATGCAGTCCCCAACCTGAGACTAAGCCGAATAATGGCGGGGGGTGGGGTGGGGGTGGGGGTGGGGGGGTGGGGGTGGGGTGGGGGGTGGGGGGTGGTACTTGCAGGCTTTGGGCACTGTGTCTCTTTGTACTGCCTATGCTTGCCGAGTCTCCACCAAAGCTCCATCACATCTGAAGCTTGTCCTCCCAATCCTCTTTCCTCCTCCTACAACTTCCTGGATTTCAGGTCTACATCATGGGCTGAAGGCTTCCGTGACTGTTTTCACTCCCTAATTCTCACCTTGCCCTTTCTAGTCTGTCTTGGCATCTGCATCCAGAAGGGCTCAGCTAAGAGATCTTATTAATTTTGCTTTGCTGTATTGAGACACCTCCAGAGAAGACATGAAGATACTAAGTCTACTTAGGTCTACTTTTATCTTTTTTATTTATATTTTCTCATCTGTACCAAAAGTATGTATGTCATATAAAGAGTGAATTTGCTTCTGATAGCAAAAAAAAAAAAAAAAAAAAAAAAAAAAGAAGTAAATTGGGATAAAAGAGTTCCCACATTCTGCTATAGCTTTCTGCTACAGAATAGGTTCCCACTGAATACAAGAGTTTATTCTCTAACTATACCAGATTTTGGGGGGGGTAGGGTGAGGAAGGCTGGTAGTGTGGACAAGGGGAAAAAGTGAGGACAGATTTATCCTAAGCACATGCTTCCTCAAAAGAGCTCACTGAGGTCTTCAGAGCCCTGTTCATCGAAGGCCCATGACTAGCAGTCCCTAGTGTCCTCATGTGATTCTGTACAAAAAAGCCTTACCAAAGCCTTTTTTTAAAAGTGTGTGGTATGTGTATATGTGCCACATGTGGTATGGTCAGAGGTCCACACTGGGCACTGTCCTCAGTTGTTCTCCACCTTACTCTTTTGAGACAGGGTCCCCAGGATATCTGAAGCTCACCAATTCAGCTAGATTGACTGGCCAGCAAATGGAGGTTTTCCCATCTCAGCTTCTCAGTGGTGGGATCACAGGCACGTGCTGCTGTGCCTAGGTTTTTTACATGAATGCTAGCAATCTAAACGCAGGTCCCCAGGTTTGTGTAACACGCACTTTATTAACTACAGTACCTCCCCAGCCCCTTATGAAAGCCAGGTCAAATGCATTTCTCTCTCCGACTTTACTGCTGAACAGAATGCTTGCTTGTGTTTGAGATTATGCACCCATATTCTGTGGAGCCCAGGGCCTGGCTTCGAGAACCTGGCTTCCTCCTATGGCTTAGCCGTCACTCTGTGTGAGACCCTAGCCATGTCACATACTTTTCTCAGTATGTGACTAGAACATAAATCATTTTCTGAAAATAAAATGTGAGCAAAATCTTCCCAGATTCAAGCCGCCATGTTTCTCCCATCCTCCCAGAAAGGCTATCAAAATAAAACCAAACGCTAAAAGACGCTCCATTTTTCAAAGATACAATTTTGTCCTGCTTAGTGAGATGATGTCAAAATGGAGAAGACTGACTTCCAAATCATCTGGAGTAATTAATTCCAGTGGCTGGAGTTAATTATGATGAGGCAATTCATAAAGTATACAGTAGAAAAAAAACGGCAATTGATGGGACGTTGTCTGTAGTGGGATTTTTTTCTTTCTTTCAAGGCATTCTTCTGGCAGTGTCTCAAAGTTAAACATGTGTGTGCTTCAGCCGCAGGAGACAGTTTGTGAGGGATTCATTAGGTACAGGTATGAGTTACATCCACATGGCCCTGTGTGGATTTTACAGACGCATTACATGCCTAATTGGCACATAACATGGAAAAATTAATGATGATGGCAGGAACCTCAATGCTAACATGTTTTTGTATGTGCAAACTACAGTATATGCTGCAAAATGACCAGGAGTAAAATAGCTTGGTGTTATGAAATACTTTTCATATCAATATGAGAAATTATCGGTACTATATTGAGTATAAAATGACAATTTGGAAAGCACTCCCAGTTTTGTATTATAAAACAAAGAATTTGCAATAATGTGATAACAGACGATATTTGTGTTTTATGATTCTGATAATAAAGTGCTTAGGTTCCACATTCATGGTTTATGCTGTTATCAGAGCCCCCTGATATAATTAGATAGCCTTGCTTGAGATAATTACTTATATTTTCTTACTGCATAGCAGAAAATTCCTCTGGCTAAATATCCTTGGGATCTTACGTCTGAGAGCCGTGGCTGCAAAAGCCAGAAAGCCAGCTCATTTGCAACAGGAGTCGGGGTGGTAAGCAACGGCAGGTCATTTCCTCGCACTTTTCCCGTGCACAGATGGATTTTGCTATTGCCATTTCTTTCCGTTTGTCCATCTAAGAGGCCTATGAGAGAGGTGCTATCCTCATTTTGTGGGTGGGGAAGTTCATGCTGAGGGCTGAGGGTAGGACTTAAATGCAGACGCTTATCATCTCACTCAGCACCTCCACTCTACTCAACAGCTTTTGAGATCACAAGGACAATCTTATTCAGAAGTATTTGAAACGTGGGATGTTTTACAGCGCTGTGTTCAAAAGCTGAGTACTGAAGCCTGCTTGGTACCTCACAGAAGTGTTTTGGATGATGACAGACTGAATCCTCAGCTAAAGAGGTCATCCTCTCTGAAAGGACAGGACGAAGTCCTTATTAAAATTTATTTTTATATTCATGTGTGTGCATGCATGCATGTGCATGATTGCACATGTATTTGCATTCACGTGTGCACGAAGGCCAGAGGTGCACATCGGGTGTCTTTTGCCATCACTCTCCAGCTTTTCTATCGAGACACAGTCTCTCCATGAGTCTGTCTTATTTCAATGTGGCTAGACTTCCAGTGTTGTGCCTGTCCCCACCCTTAGTCTGGGGTTCCACACCTCCACAACCACGTGTAGCTTTTATATGGGTGCTGTGATCACAAAGTTCCTCATGCTTGTGTGGCAGGAATTAACCAGCCAAACCATCTCCTCAGATTTTCTGTCCTGCTTTTAAGCTGTAACAGGCTTGATTCAAATTTTGTTAGACTAAAATTAATTTACCACAGTTTAACTGAACATGTCATTGTTATTTCTGCCATACCACATTGACAATAGGATGCTGTCAATGGCTTAGAAGTTGCTTTTGAGAAGGACAAGGAAAATAAAGATGCATCATGTATTTCCATTTCTTTAGACAATTACCATCAATGGAAGCTTTCCTGCTGAGTATCTCATGAAGCAGCAGAGCCTACTCTTGAGGTAAGGCCATGGGGGCAGGAAGGTGAAGAAATTCTTTACTGAGGTAGCTTAACGGTGTCATTTATTGTTTTATCCTTTACTGGTTTAGAGCCTAGATCTTCCAATCTTTTAAATTATTGTTTGCAGGGAAATATTCTCACAAATCTTTTGACATTCATATAAACATACTTTCTAACATTATTAATAATTGGTCTAAAAATGATACAAATGTACTTATAATTTGCAGTCTAAAAAGTCAAAGCAATTGATGAAAATAAAATTTTGGAATGTTTCAAACACTGTTACAAATATAAGCACTTAACGTTTGCTTCTGAATTTTTGTGACATTTCAGATAATACGTTGTCAATGGAAATGCTACCATCATTCTAAGTCTTCTCTAACTTTGCCCTAGAAAAAAAAGTATTCCTGTCTTACTGGTAGCTATTATTTATTATGAAGCAGACATTTTATGTGTATTATTGACTTCCCACTCCTAAACAGCTTTTCATTAGGTATTGCTACCTCCCGTTTGCCCGTGAGGAAATGTGCTCATAGGAAGTCGGTTTTATAAACCACAGAACATCTTGTCCAGTACGAAGCTTGCCTCTGTAGCATTCTGTGGATCTGTGTGCTGGCACACATGCCTGCCAGCCTGGAGGAAATGTCTCCAGAGTGGCTTTCCTGGAGCATAGAGAAATTCTAAGAGACTTCAGGAGTAGTCCTCAGAAATACTAATCCCTCCCCAAGAGAATTCCTTTCTGATTGGGGTTAGGGATCAGATCTCTAAAACTGATGTGCATCTGTTTTTTTTTTTTTTTTTTAAATGGGGTTGGTATTTCCGTCCATTTGCAGAGTTTTTTGGGTCTCTCCTCATCCCACCACACAGTGCATGACCAAGTTTTCAAGGGAGGAGGCATGACCTGGGACACTTGCCTGTTTTCTATATAGAACTATAAAGATAACGATACCCTCTAGCAAATGAGGGAACCTGTGAGCTGTAAATGCCTGAGTCTTCAACTAATTCACAGAATTTCCTCCAAGGGAGGGACTTATTTTGCATTTGAACTCCACAACACCTTTCAAGACTGTTAAACTTAACACCAGCCTGAAAATCCCAGTCATGCTGGGGATCAGTTAACTGATCCTGGAGCCCCACTGGCTGTGTTTCAGAGCGGTTTGGCCGGCACCACATTTGCACTAAATAAAAACCCATGCTTGCGCCTCATGATGGGAAGCTTGTTGGTAATCACTTGTTCCATTCCTCCCTGATTTACTACTGGCCACAGAATCATTGGTTTTCTTTCTTTCTTTTTTTCTTTTCTTCGGTATTGGTTTCAAATTTCAGTTTCTATTTCTCTGCACAATTGTTTTGTTTATATAATTGCTTCTTTTATTCTCATTTTAGGGTTTAAATCCCCTACATACCCCATCTCACCTACCTCCAGTTGACTTTCTTGTATCAAAATCAAAATTCATTACTTGACTAGTTGATTATCTAATTACTCGCCACTAACTTTAATATTTAAAAATAATAATCTTTTATGATGATTGATGTTCATTGTAAGTAATTTATACAATTAGATAAGAGGTGAAGAGAAAATAAAAACTATTGCAATATCTTCAGCTAGAAAGGACAATGGCCATGGTGTGGCACACAGTTTATTCCCATGCATATTCTCATTCACAAATATCACAACAATGAATTACACTTTGTAACTGTTTTGTGACTTTTGCCTACAATTTCATGTGAATGTTGTATAAAGTGGCAATTCCACACCAGATGCATAAAGTGAGGACAGGACCATTTCAAGGTATGGTTGAGGAGTCCCCTAGGGAGTGCTGGCTTTTGTCTAAATGCCAGGGGTTGGGAAAAGGAATTTTTTGGGGCCTGACAAATATATTTCTAATTTTCTAGATATCATCTTCAACGTCATTGGCAATGGCTTCATGATTTCCCTTGATGTGGATGTATATGTATGTATATACTTTATTCATCAGGATTCTGACCATCAGACTTGAGGATGTGTTCATGTTTCTGGTTATTTTAAACAAACACACAGTAAAGAATGGTGGCAAACCACTGGCAAATCTGTACTCATTTCCCCAGAGGAGGTTTGTAGAGGACGATTTACTGGGGTAGAATTTGTACAGAATGTCAAGATGCACAAAATACACACATTTCTCCAAAACTTCATCCCGCATAATGATATAAATTTCCACTTCCGCTAAACAGTGGTGATGTTTTAACGGAGGTTAAAACTGCATTGGTTCTCACTGAATTTATTTGAATTCTGGAGAAAACTGAACTTAAAACGCTGCCTGGTCTTTGTGTGCACGTTTGTGTTTTACTGCTGATGTATTCATGTCATCTGCTTATTTCTGTGTGGACATGTGTGTTCTTTCTTTAAAATCCACCTGTGAGCCATCAAGATGGGTCAGCAGACGAAGGTGTTTGCCGCAAGCCCCGAGAGCTTCCAGTGCCTACCTGCTTGCCCTCCTCCAACCCCATGCATCAATGCTGCCCCTTCCAGGGTCATCTCCAGGCCCCAGATTTTGTTTAAATCTGTCCAAATTCAATCTGATCATCCTTCTGGAAGTACCAGCTGCAGGAGAGGAGGAAGCCATTACCACTCTCCGGCAGAGAGGGATGTGACTAGACTATTGCTTTGCAGTGCCTGTCTCCCTCTCACAGAAAGAACAATTCTTGGCCATGACTTTATCTTCTGTGCCTGAGATATGGTAGGTACTTTGTTTTCATTGAAATGCATTAAAAGAAAAAAAATGTTATATGAAGGGATTGTATCACTTTAATGTCTATCAAGATATTTTATTGACTAATCTCTAATGTTAGTAATGATGAGGAAAGAAGCTGTGGATTATTAAATTATATGTAATTTGCCTATCTTTAAAGATAAGTCTGATGTTGTAGCTGAGACTATGATATAATAAATACTATTACTGTGCTGTAATAAATACTATTATCTACATGTAAACTTCTGCAATCCTTTTGTCACTCTTCCCACCCTGTGCCTCAGTTTCTCCCCTAAAATCCTCCCATTTCTACAGTTCTTGTCACCAGTTTTTGGAGCATGCTCCCTCTTCCGAGTTCCATGATGTGAGCTGTTACATTACAAAGATGTCTGAAATAGTGGTACATTGTTGTATGTCCATGATTCTGACTTGTCTTCTGAGTCACTGGCTTCATGTTTTTAAATGTCTCCCTCTGGTCTTTGTGTCCTAATTTAAACAGGGCAAAAATGCCCTGGTATTAAGATAGTTAAACCCTGACCTCCACTAAGGAGAAAAAGTATACTTTTTGTTAAAAAGTTGAGAAAAATAGTGACAGCAGTCTCTCCAGCATGGGGCTGATTTTGTGCTTTCTCTTTTCTACTTTCAAGATGGTCTCTCTCCTTTCCTTCAACAAAACTAAGAGTTGAGAACGTTTTTCTCTCTCTTGGTTCTGAGAGTTTCTATCTGGAGGTAAGGCTCCAAGAGAAAGAACAGCTAATGGATAGTTCACTTCAGAACCACTATTACTTTGTTAGTGACCACGTCATCGACCAAGAACCAGTCCAAGCTTTGTTTTTGCTATTTGTAAATGGGATTGGAAGTAGCACCTACCTATTAAGTTCCTGAGACTAAAGTCAGGTAATATGTTTAAAAGCTTTACAGAAGACACATGTGTGTGTATTCACCAAGACTATGAGTACATTAGTCTGTTGCTAACCCTGGTTTCATTTTTCATAATTTCAAGGTAACTACATTAAAAATATTCAGAAAATATTACATGGAAAGTTCCAAAAATGACACATGTTCTGCATTGCATGTCATTCTGAGTAGATAGGTGAAATTTCATGCCATCAAACTATGTCTCAAGGGGAGCACGACTCATTTCTTTGTCCAGGATACCCACACTGTATATGCTACCTACCTGCCAATCACTTAGTAGTCACCTTAGCAATCAAAGTGACCGCCGCAAGATAGTAGTGTTTGAGTTTGAGAACCCATATTTTATTCAGTAGAGGACCCCCTTTAGGAATAAGAATACTGGTGAGCTGTGTAGGGCAAAGGGAATCTTTAGAGCTCTTCCTTTCAGTGAAAGAGTAAAACTTGATCGTGAATATGCATTGCTAGGAAAATGCAGGCATAGTACATATAGGATTAGAGACTGTCTGTAGTTTCTGGCTTCTTCTGAAGGTCTTGAAGCATATTCTCTGCAGACAAGTGAGGACTGGTGAAGCCATGCCTTGAGTCTAATAGCAACCGTCTGCCTTATACATACACAAGATTTGGTTGAGTTGAAAGGTAAAAGAAACATCACAGACGACATGTTTTGCTGAAATGGCCATTCTCTGTCAGTATAATCTTTACAAATTTTGTTTGCTTCAAGCAAAATTTACCCTTTGAATTTGCTTTGGTGTGAGTAGTGGCAGAATTCACTCTAATGTCTTTGGGTAAGAGCGTAACCTACTCGGGACCACCTTAGCCTGCAGATCATTGCTGGAAACATCTGGAGCTAACATCTGTGCTGTACTCATCTTCCAAAGAAATAACAAAAGGCAGCCTTATTTCATACCCACAGTATGGATTTCAGCCTGGGTATCCGGAGAGTTGCCTGGGAAACCTAATGATGTTGGAGCCATAAGACAAAGGCCTTGTCCTCTGTCCCTGTGCTGGGAACTGGCAAGGAAGGGGCTAAAGGGGCTCCAGTGTTTATGTTGTAGTTTCCATGTCAGCAGGAATTTCATCCCTTCAGATTAAAGCAATGCTCTTTTAGTGTGTCTTACCATTTTCAAATTATAGTGGGAGCATATTTGAGATGGATCACTCTGATTTAGAGGTCTAAGGGTGACAGAGTGAGCCTGCCATTCTCAAGGGACATTCTGGCTTTTTAAATCCCAGCTTGCCCGAGCGTCTTCTGCACCTTTGGGCACTCTGTCACACTAATGAACGCCACTAGTTTCACTAGTCATATGGCCCATGCCAGAGCTTCCTATATGATTTTAAATATATCCTTTGGAATCCTGGGGCAGGAAGAAATTATGCAAATATGAGTTTTTATTACTGTTTTCTTTTCATTACCTTTTTCTCCTCTGGTTTTTATTGCCTTCTGAAATACAGGTAAATATGGTGATCCCATGTGGAGACTGGGGTTTCCGGTTCTAATGTCTCTGTTCTCATGCTTTGCATTCAATCCATGTTAATTTAATTATCCATGATTTCTTAGGCAAAGAGAAGAATGTAGGCTCCATGCTGTCTGCAACGACTCCAGTCATTCCTTTACTGCCCGGGACACCATGTGAGACCTGCAGATGCTCAGCAACCTCTTCCTGCACCAGCTCCAAGAGGAAATGTGAACCATATGCAGCTCCAACCTGTTTATCCTTAAGCAATGCAAAGCCATGCAGCGCCGCAGAAGGGCAGTGGGGGAGAAGCATGGGGCTTCTGCTTGTCACTGGCTTACCTGGTGACATAGCAGAGCAGGAAGCACGGGAATTTAGGGCAAGGAGAGGTGGAGCAGGCTCCTTTCTTCCAGCGTTTCTCACTGATGAAAGCCTTCCTCTGGAATTCTATGCATAGCCTTAGAACCGGTGACCTGACTCCTGAAAGATTAGCCGTCAGTTTTCAGATCTGGAGTCCTGACATACTTTATTGTGGTGGATTTTGAATGCCTAAGTACTCAGACAAAACCTATCAGTGACTGGTAAGACCCAAGGAGTTTGTTAGAAACAACTGAGGGGTTTCATTCATTTTAACTGAGATTTAATTGGAATGGCAATGTTTATTTGTAGAACATAGTTTGTATTTTATTTTTTGGTATAGATTTTTTCAAAAAGCTCTCTTGGTCTTGCTGAGATTTTTTAAAAGTACTTTTATCTGAAAAATTTTAGAATTATACATGATAAATTTAAGTGACCCTGGTAAATAGTTGCTGCAAAATAAAAAAAAAGAATTAGAAAGAAAACAAAATATTACAAACTGAAGATGCCATTTGATGGCTGTTTTACTTAAAAATAGGCTTCTAAATGACATGTTTACTATTTCTACATCCTTAATTTGTCCACATACTTCATATTGCTTCTTCCTTGAATTATGAGGGAATATAATCACATATAAGGATATTTTGGAAAAGTGTTTTGCAAATGCAGCACTGTTAATCCCATTTGTTGGTAGCCTCCTTCAGGCCCCATTCCTTTGTTCACTGTCCTTGATGCAGCCATGCTGGAGGGGCTGTGGGAGATCAGGGGGGAGACTGTTGAGGGAGTCTTCCCAAGCATTAGAGGTAGCGAGTTAATGGTTCCGTACTGTAGGGAAAGACATTGTGCATTTTCTCCTTAAATCCAATTTGTATTGGTGACCTGTTTTCAGTCATCCCATCTGCAGCTAGCTTTATGGATCGTGGCGTGTGAGTGTCAGCCTGAGTCTAAATTGAGCAAACTGCCACCTCTGTCCAAAAAACAACTATATTTGTCTTCAGTGGTCAAAAAGAAGCAGGTTCCACACACAGGTGGGGCATCAAAGCAGAAAGAGAAGATGCAATTTTGGGGTAAGAGGACCAGTAAGTCAACAGGAATTGACAGAATGGAATATGTAAGATAAACAGGACATGGAGTTGGGTTGCCTCACTCAGAACCCTGACACTTCAGCTCATCAGTTTACAAGCTCGGGCACATTGCACGGCCTTTCTAGAACAGGGCTTATACTAAGTGAAACTTAGGTGATTGTAGAATAAGCCAATATTTGAAGAAAAAGAAAACCATGCAGGCACACATTTTTAATGCTATTGTACTGTTCACATCAAGTCCCCACATTCCAGAAAATTTGGTCACAACTAAAGTCA
This sequence comes from Peromyscus maniculatus bairdii, assembly GCF_049852395.1. Taxonomy (NCBI): domain Eukaryota; kingdom Metazoa; phylum Chordata; class Mammalia; order Rodentia; family Cricetidae; genus Peromyscus; species Peromyscus maniculatus. The sequence continues at coordinate 12,013,872 of NC_134870.1, forward strand.
ATGTGGTAGAAATATATCAAAAAGATTTTGTAATTTGATGAAGAGGGTTTGGTCCTAGGGATGGATTAGCATCTGAAAGCCAGTTTGTATAATGTACTATATTCATAGGAAACATTGAAAAACCACATGGTTAATTATCTCAGATGTAAGAGAAAACTTCCATAAAATCCAATACTCTCTCATGATAAAACTAGTAAATTAGCCATTGAAGGGAACATCTTCAGTCTGGCAAAAGGTATCTAGGAAATGCTGGTGAGTGCTGTGGGATATCTTTCTGTATGATGAGAATATGTGTTGCTCTGATTAGTTGATAAATAAATCTGCATTGGTCTATGGCAAGGCAGCTTAGAGGCAGGTGGGAAATCCAAGCAGATACATGGAGAGAAGAAAGGAGAGGAGGGAGAGACGCCTGACACCGCCGAAGGAATAGCAAGATGCCAACAGACCAGTAATGCCACGGCCACGTGGCAATTCATAGATTAGTAGCAATGGGTTAAGTTATAAAAGCTAGCTAGCAAGAAGCCTGCCATAGGCCATGCAATTTGATAATTAACATTATGCCTCTGAATGATTGTTTTATAAGCGGCTGAGGGACTGTAGGGCTGGGTGGGACCGAAGGAACTTCTGGCTACAGGTGAAGAAATGAAGGAGGATCTTAATACACAGAAAGACAGCTCATACTTATGAATTTTGAAGTATTTAATATCATTAATGTGTCAAGACTCCTGGGAATTGATCTGCATCTTTAAAAATAATTTAAAAAGAGACTCAGAAGGAAGCCTTAGGACCACTTATTTTACAAATTAAATTGATGTGTGTGTGTGTGTACGTGTGTATATGTGTGTGTGTTTGTGTACGTGTGTGTGTGTGTGTATGTGTGTGTGTTTGTGTGTGTATGTGTATGTGTGTGTTTGTGTACGTGTGTGTACGTGTGTGTATGTGTGTGTGTGTATGTGTGTGTGTTTGTGTACGTGTGTGTGTGTGTGTTTGTGTGTGTATGTGTGTGTGTGTGTGTGTGTTTGTGTGTGTATGTGTGTGTGTGTACATGGCAGATTAAGGAGGCCAGAGAACAATTTCTGTGTAGCTGCTTCTCTCTTCCCCTCTCCTTCCATCTCCACGTGGGTTCTGGGGATGAACTCAAGCGGCTGGGATTGCTCAGCAGCACCTTTGCTTACCGGGCCCTCTCACTGGCCCTTGAAGACCATTGTATTAAGGCCCGAGAGAAAGACAAGAAAGTAGGCAAACTCGTACATCTTGGCAGCTACTGGAAGCAGGGTGATAGAGAGAGAGAAACCCAGCCAAGCCCTTTTGAGCTAGGGTTCAAGAAAGCGGGCGTGTCCAACAACGGAGGTCAGTGAACAGCTGTATGGGGAGGGCTGGGTCCTTACAGAAACAGCAAGAAAGCCCAGAGCCTGAGAGTAAGCGCACTTAGGTTTCTGCCTGCTCTCCAAAGAGAAGGAGAAGAGAAGGCAATGGAGTTTGGTAAGCAACTGCATTAAGGAAGGAGATTCTGGGAGGGAGAAGTACATCATCACTTTAAGGGAATAACTGTTCTTCCCAAACCTGCAGTAAGCCTTCAGGTGAGTCAGCTTTCCTGAGGGGCAGTCATGGCTGAGAGGTTCCCAGGCCCAGCTGGATTAACTCATAAAGGGGGCCGTGGTAGTATTTAGTATTTTGGACAGCTTGGGACATCGTTCCACTCAGGGCCTGAGGTAGGACTCAGATTATGTTCTGCTGATTGGGGATGGGGGTGGTTTTCCCTTAATGGACCCTCAGCAAAGTCCTAGGACTCCCATCCTTCCCTGTGGTACTTCAAACACTAAGGGGCAGGCAGCTGTGAAACTTCTTTGTGTAGTATTACTTGGGGAATGGGAGGTGGGGTTTGAAGCTGATTATGAGGGAGGGGCTCACTCTTAATGTCTTCCAAGTCAGCTAATATCTCTCTGGCTACCATAACACTCATACTTCTTTGTCTTCTTCATCTTCTTTTTCTCCTCCTCCTCCTTCTCCTCTTCCTCCTCCTCCTCTTCTTCTTTGCAATTTTTTATTGACTCTTTGGGAGTTTCACATCTTGCACTATAATCTGACTCGTTTCCCAGGCCTTCTGTATCTCTCCCGACCTGAAATCTCGCTCACCCCTCTGGGCATTGACCTGCTCCTTCATCAACCACAGCCTTCTCTCACTCCCATCACAGCTGTTGCATGTCCATTTCCACTGTGCGTGTACCACTCTGCTCCTCCATCTTTCCCGCCTCTCCATCACATGTTTGCTCACCTTAGTGTCATTGGAAGCTTCGGTGTGTCACACTGGATACCTTTTTGCCCAAAGGGCTTTACTTGCAAATGTTCATTGCAATGAGTCATTGGTGTGGTTCAAGGCCCTGGCTTCTGCTACACCATCAATACTGGATCCTCACAGAGACTCCTCTTGGATGTCCTGCTGTTGTCCTGAGACATGGAGAGCCTGTGGCTATGGTTTGTCATGTGCTCAGTAGCTCATAGATGGGGTAGATGTTAGGGTGGGCCAGCTTAAATCCCTGAATCTGGGCCTGGGTGGTAACTAAGTTGGTCAGTCTACCAGCTTTCCATGCAACCAGGGCCTGTTCTCCCACCTGTGGTAGCCGGTGAGGGGAAGGGCCAGATCTGCGTGTTCCTCAGATATCAACATGGCTTCAGGCAGCAGCACAGACCACACGCTCATACATGGCTCTTTGTGGCAGCACGGGCTGGACATCGCCATGGCTTGAGGTGGTAGCTTCGACCTCTCACACAAGGCTCTTCCTCATTGTAGTCATGTCTCCAGTCCTGCCTCTCTTCATAGCACACAAACTGCTCCTCTTCTCTTTCTCTCCCCTCTCTCCACCATATACCTGCCCATTGTGGTGGTGCCTGGTCACTCACACCTGGAGGTGGTAGGAGGGCCTCAACACTCATACTTCTTAATTCCAGAATTTACTCTAGAAGCTACCATAAGTAAGACATCTTGGTTGTGTATAATGAAGATACATACATGAACAGAATGGACTTAAGACTCCAGAGGGTCTGGGGATACAGTGCAGTGTTAAAGCTCATATTTAGCATGCAAGAGGTCCTGGGTGTGATCCTCAGAACCACATAGACACAGACATGCTCCCATGCCTGTGTGTGTACACACACACACACACACACACACACACACACCCCACCACCACCACCAAAATAAATAAAAAGGAGAATTGTGTTCAAATTTAAGCCTTGTTTATGAAGAATCTTCTAGATATTGATTCATAAAATCCCTACAAATGACCAAGGAACACATGAAAAGGTGTTCGGTGATGCTGTTGTTCATTAGAAGATGCAGAGGAAAGCCTCAATGAGATGCTGCTTCATACTCTTTAAGACAGTTAAAGCAGAAATAAACATAAAGCCAGTTAACAACGGTAAGACATAAAAAGATAATGAAAGTGCTGGTGAAGATGTGAAGAAAATTGCCCTGGTACAAGGCCTGGGTTCTACAACATTGCAGCCACTTGGGGAAAAAAAAGTTTGGTATTTCTTCAAAAGTTTAAATGTTTCAATGGCCTTTCTGCTCCTTGGGCTACCCTTTGGAGAAACAAGAACTGTGTCAACAAGAATAAATCTATATCTGGAAGTACAAGACAGAGAAAAGTTGAAGTAACTCAACCGTCTTTGGCGTATGGACAGAAGAACAAAGTGAGTTGTGAACACAGAATCAAACACTTCCCGGCAGCAAAAATGGACGAAGGACTGATTTTATACAAGTCAAGGAAGTCAGTCATAAAAGACAAAATACCGCATATTTCCTTTATTTATTTTCTCTCATTCTCCTCTCCCTCCTTCTCCCCTTTCCTCCTTTTTGTCTTCTTTTGATGTTATGAGACAGAATATACAGGCCAGGCTAGCCTCAAACTCGCTGTGTACCCCAGGCTGCCCTGAAACTCACCAACCTCCTGAGGGATGCCCCCTGCTAGGTGTTTCCATAACATGAACACAATAGGCAAAGGCTCTGACTCCAGAGCAGATGAGGGGTTTCTGGGGGCTGAGGTGAAGAAAGAAGAGTGTGTTAATGGCTGTGGCACTTCCTTTGGAGGCGATAAAATGTCCCAAAGGTAGGCGATAGTGGATTCCACCTGGAACCTACTTTAAAAAGCCACACATTATACTCTTTGGGCTAATTTTGTTTCACATGGATTATTTCTTAATAAATCTTTCATGATGCAAATAGAATTTTGGTAGTAAGTTTTTTCCTTTGTTCTTCTATTTGTTTTTTTTTTTTTTTTTTTTTTTTCAGGAGTTTTCCTCAGAAATCTCCAGTGACTTCTCAATAAGAGTGTAATTCCTCCAGTGGATTCATTCCCAGGGGCCAACGCTGTGATTTAGCTTCTGAAATTTATCAAGGCAACTTGTCAGTGTTATGACTTATCCTGCTTAATCACATATCAAAGGACACTTACAATTTGTCGGGGAAAAAAAAAAGCAACAACAACAATCTGTGGTTAGCCAGGGGGAAAATATCTGGGCTATGTCTCTTTTGGTGGTAAGATCTTTATACGATACTTTAGGTCTTGAATTTGAGTTTATATGGACGTTGCTGGCCAAGAGCATTGCCCCTGATGTGGAATATGATGGTGGCTACTGTGAATGGAATTTTTCAGGAAGAAAACTCCAAACAGTTCATTTTAACTTATGAGCATTTGCGTGATAATGTGTGCTCCCAGAAGCCATAGGTCTTTAAATGAAAATCCCAGTGCCAAGAATAGGCTGCTTCCCCACAAGCTGTTGGTCAGGGAGACCACTGAGCCCCTCCCCACTAAAGAAAACAGTACAGGCAGTGGCCACAACAGTTGGCCATCAAAATTAGATGAGAGCCTAGCGCTGAAGACACCACCTGCTTTGATGGCAAGGCATAGATCAATCAAGCTGGAACTGAGATGGAAGCTTCTGCCTGCTGGATATTGGATATAATGCTGGAGGTTTTAAGGCATGCTGCTAGGAGGAATTGCCATGACCAGTATTGTTCAGCCATGGCCCCTGTGTGCTGCACTACTGACCCGAAAGTCAAGATGTGCTTACCAGTGCAATAGTGGTAAGTTAGTAATAGAGACAACCAACTGCTTTCTGATTGGAGCTGATGCCCATTGCACAGTGGGAATCCACATCTTGTGTTGGAAGCCTGGTTAAAAGCTCAGGCAATGGAGGTCACAAGCCCTGGTAGGGAGCTACTACTGTTGTTCTGTTAAATGGACATGTTGTGCCCATTAAATCACCTTCTGAATAATTGTGCTCATGCCCACATATCAGTGCTGCCGTCTGCTTTCCTCAGAGAAGCTGCTTTTTTACAGTGGGTAGAGGTGACTGCAAACTCATAACTGATCAATGTGCTGAGGGCAAGAGACTCTTGAACTCTTAGCCATAAGTGGGGCATCTATATCACCACCTCCAAGGCTCAGGGCACACCGTGGAATAGAGAGCAGGAATGATTCATGAGCAGGAGGATGGGGTGCAGTGAAATGCAAGGCTGCCTTTGAAGTATGCCAACAACATTGCTTTCTTGATCTCACAGTGCTCTACAAGTCCTCCACAAAATTGGGCCTGCCAATATCCTGCCATGGCTGGGAGAAGGACCCTGAAGCCCTACCACTTCCTAAGGATGTATAGGCAGATAATGGTGCCTGGGGTGAGGGCCTTTGAGATTCAACCTTGAACTGAGTATCTATAGACAGTTAATGTCACTGGGGGAAGTGTGACCACTTATCTCACCCAGGATCCTGCAAGAAATCCTAGTGAAACACAATGAGTCACCAGAAAAAAAATAAATAAATAAAAATGAAAATAATAAAAGGATAGCTAGGGAGAGGAAAGAGATGAGCAGGGTAACAGGGGATGAATATAATCAAAATACATTACATACACCTACATGGATGCCATAATGAAACCCAGTAGTATGTATAATTAATGAACGCCAATAAGACTCTGAGCTGACAGATTCTATCATGGTGCTTATTTCAAGAATTTTAACATAGTTTTTTAGGTGTAAGACGATTGATTTTTATGAAGCTTAAAAACAGAGTGGAGGGCTAGAGGGATGACTTATGGGTTAAGACAATTTGCTGTCCTGGAGGACTTAGGTTTGGTTCCCAGCATCCAACTGGATGTTAACTACCTGCAACTCCAGTTCCAGGGGAACCATTACCCTCTTCTGGTCTCCGTGGCCAATACACACAGGCAAAACATTCATACACATAAAAATAAATAAAACAACCCCTGACTGACAACTCCCTCCCATAGAGGGGAAAATATTGATTGCCTTACAGAATGAGCAGAAGGCCTCTTACAGACAAAGTAAAACATTTCCATAATGTTGGGTGTTGTGGTTTAAAAGAAAAAGACCCCCAAAGAGAGTGGCATTATTCAGAGGTGTGGCCTTGCTGGAGGAATTGTGTCATTGTAGGGGTGGGCTTTGAGGTCTCTTTGCTCAAGCTTCCCTCAGTGTGACTGTCAGTCACCTTTCTGTTGCCTGAAAGATGCAGCACTCTCAGCTCCAGCACCACATCTGCCTGCATGCTGCCATGCTCCCGTCATGATGATAATGGACTGAACCTCTGAAACTGTAAGCTGCCACCTCAATTAAATGTTTTCTTTACAAATGTTGCTGGGGTCATGGTGTCTCTTCACAGCAATTAAAAACCCCTAACTAAGACAGAAGTTGGTAGCAGGGACTGGTGTCTTGCTTTGATCAGCCTGACCATGCTTTTGTTTGGAGTAATAGGGACTTTGATACTTTGGGTTAGGAAAGCAGTGGGATGTTTTAAGCACTGTTTAATGGAGCATACTGGTGGGAGCATGGAAGACAATGGTGCTGATAATAATTTGAAATGTTGGGAGCTGGCTCAAGAGGTTTCAGAGAAGAATTTTAGTATGTTGCATAGAAATTGTTCTCATGATATTTTGGTAAAGAGAGTGGCTGCCTTGGGCCCTTGTCCAAAGAGTCTGCCTGAGGCTAAAGTGAAGAGTTTTGGATTAATTCTATTTGTAGAAGAAATCTCAAAACAGCCTTGTATAGATTCTGTTGTGTGGTTATTAGTGGTGACTCTAATGAAGATTTATAATGAAAAGGAGCAAGCTGAGCTGGGTAAATTACAAAATATAAATTTTGAGGAGAAAAAGAGCACCAGGAAGTGGAATGGAGCTCAATCCTGTGTGCAAGGAGATAAATGGATTGAGAAATGGAATAACGAGAGTTGTGACTCCCAGCTAAGTTTCCAACTTGTGAAAAGGAACTAAAGAAAAGCTTAGAGCTGGGTATGGTGGGGCACACCTTTAATCCCAGCACTGGGAAAGCTGAGGCAGGCAGATCTTTGAGTCTGAATTCAGCATGGTCTACCGAACAATTTTCAGGACAGCCAAGCTGTAGAAGATAGAGGGCTGGTGAAGATGTAACTGAATGAGGAGGGGAATGTTCCAGCCCCAGCAAGCCACAGAATTTGGCAGTTTCAGCCATGTGGTTCAGACTTTAGAGTTAAAGATAGAAGAAAGGAGTTAGTTATGGAATAAAGCTGCTGAGGCCAGGCCTATGTCAGGGGTGTCCCTGAATGGAGGCCTAATAGAGAGGCCATTGTGTGAAGCTGTGAAGATGAAGCCTGGATTGGCTTGGAGAACCCAAGATGCTGATGATGCCAGAGGCATGGGATATCTGTAGAGGGGAGCTGCTATCAGGGAGTAGAAACAGCCCAAGAGAAAGAAGTGTGTTGTAGTCAACAAAGCTGAAAGGAGTTGGAGAAACATTTTGACATCAGACATGAAGATGAAGAGTTTGGAGCTTGCTCAGCTGGTCTTTGGGTTTGTTTTGGTCTAGTATTTTCTCTCTATGCTCCCTTCCCTGTCATTTGGAATGGTAATATGCATCTCATGCCATTATATGTTGGAAGTACATGATCTGCTTTTTGGTTTCAATTTTACCGGAGATTGCAGTTAAGAGATTGAGTCTCAGAAGAGACTTTGGACTTTGAAACAAGTTTGGGACTGTTATAGACTATGGAGTCTTTTAATGTTGAACTGAGCACATTTTTGCATTATGATACGGCCATAAGCCTTTGGGGGCCAGGGAGTGGAATGTGTTAGTTTGAAAGAAAATAGCTCCCAAGGGGAGTAGTACTATTAGGAGGTGTGGCCTTGTTGGAGTAGGTATGATTTTGTTGGAAGAAGTGCATCACTGTGGGGGTGGGCTTTGAGGTCTCCTTTCTCAAGTTTCACTCATTATGACAGTTGACTTCCTGTTGCCTGCAAGATGTAGCACTCTCAGCTCCTCCAGCACCACATCTACCAGCACACTGCCATGCTCCTTGCCATGATGATAATGGACTGAACCTCTGAAACTGTAAGCAAACCACCTTAATGAAATGTTTTCTTTACAAGAGTTACCATTGTCATGGTGTCTCTTCACAGCAATAAAAACCTAAACTAAGACACTGGGCTTTAGCTCTAATTCATTAACTGACCAATCAATATCCTATACAACCATCATTAAATAATTGCATGCTATTTTTATTATGTTCACTACCAGCAAATAATGTTTATGGATAACTGCCCCATCAGGCATTATTTCATGGGAAATCAAATCGAAGTGACATATTCTGAGATTTGTTATTTGTCAGTGAGGAAGTTAGTAGAAATAATTTTGGAAATTAAAACATCAAAATTATGGATACAGTTGAGAGATTATATGAATGCATTATTTCTTTTTTTCCCCTATTGATCCATATCTGGTCAAAGACAGAAGGAAAAGAGATAGATGCAGATGAGAGATTTTAAAAATATTTTGAAAAAGGCATTTGAGCTCATGAGCCTGGGGAACATTAAAATCTAAAGGTCTTGTAATGCTAAATAGTAGCTGAGTGAGTTGGTTTCTACCACTGAACCTTTAATAAGCTCAAGACTTGGCATTATCAGGAGAGTTTGGGAAAGGATAGCACTATAGTATGAAAAATTCTCCTTACTCATTAAAGTTAGCTTCTTCTGCTACTTCAAGTGGAAGGTTGTAAGGTTTTTTTTTTTTTTTTTTTTTTTTTTAATAACCTGGAAGGACATGTCCTGAGAGATGGCTCAGCAACTGCCCCCAAGATGAGTCACCTGAGTTCAATCCCTAGGGCCCACATAGTAGAAAGAGAAACTGACCCCTGAATGCTGTCTTTTGACGTCCACATATACCAATATGGTGCTGGAGTATTACCATCTCATGCATAAATAAATAATAAACAAACAAACAAACAAACAACAAATGAATACATAAATGTAAGTAAATCAAACTGGGAGGACAGGCCTCAGGATTCAAAGGCAATGCTTATTAATCAATAGTACTAGCTAATAACACTTTACTAATTGATTCTTAAGAATATCCATATTCCTATGGATATTAACATAGAAACCACCTTAATGATGATGTAAAGATGGAAAAATTAAAAAAAAAATAAACCTTAAACAGGGTTAATGCTGGAAAGAGAAGATTGTACTTAAAAGCCAACCAATCAATTGATCAACTCACCATCCAACTGACCACACTACAACCTCTATTTTAAAAAACAAAACAAACAAACCCAAGCCCAAACTCAATCAACCAACAAACAATTTTATTAGATATAGAAAGAAGATCATGAAGCAACCATAAGACAAACAAAAAATCTTAAAGATAAAGTCACACACAAAATTTTCAAAAGAATGATAAGATAGCAAGAATGGGGAATTCAGAAAAGATACACAGGTTAGATATATAGAATCATTCAAAAGAAAGAAAAGCTTTGAAGAAAGCCAAATGGAGGACTTTATTAAGTCAAATATTATGTCTTCATCATGAAAAACATGAGATTGTAGGTTTCAGATGCTCAGTACTGTGGGTGCAAACAAAATGAATGCATCCAGGAGTCTTGGGAAGGTCAGGGCCCTAAGGACAGAAAGCCTTCAAATTCTTTACATAAACATAATTTTAATGCTCTGCCCAAGCCATCAATAAAGAGCTTGAACATGGAACAAACCATTTGTCTGTGTCTCCCGTATTTGTTTGTTAATAATATATATATATATTATATTATATATACATATATATATATAAATATGCATGCTTTGGCAGAATAAAGGGTTAAATAGCGTTCAATGGAAGCACAGAGCTAGGGCAAAAGCATGCATTTCACGTGTGTGTGGGAAGGAAGTCCTGGATACTGTCTACACAATAGGTCTCAGAAATCAGTCCTAGAACAAGAAGAAAAATTTGAGAGCTATAAACAAAAAGGGTTCAGAAAAATTGTGGGCATGGGGAGAGAGAATTGCTATGAATATTAGTTAGCTATGCCTGAGTATTTAGAAGAAAAAACATGGCTAGGCTAAATGCATGATGGCCCCAAAGAGTCTTAGAAAATTTCATGACTTTCTGATTCTAAACAACAACAATCAGCTACTCACATAAAACGAGTAAGCAATAGGAAAATTCCAGGAAAAGGTGACTGTGCAGGACAGTAAATGTGACCTACTGATTGTTTGATACTCAAGTAAATAGCAGTGTAACATTGATTTTTTTATTTGACTAACCTTTGCTTAATTACATGAAAATGAGAAGGGGGCATCAGAAAGTTAAGAGTTGTAGGTAAAAGCATATTGGTCTGAGCAAAGCATTTGTTATATAGATGTGAATTCCAAGAGATACAATGCAAGGAGATGATTGCCCTTAACCATGAGAACCAGAGAATGCTAGAGCAGGGTTCTACTATATTTCAATTAAAACTGATTTCTTAGTAATTATCATCATGTCAATGGATTTTTGGGTAAAGTATAACTTTTTAAAAGATCCTACAGACAATTTTGATTTGGAGGTTGGAAATGACTCTGAGCTGTGTTTTGCTGTGTATGCAGGAGGAACTGGGTTGGGATTCCGGTACCCAGGTTAAAATCAAATACAGCAAAGTGGCCCTGCGGTCTCAGTACTGGGGAAGCAGAAAAAGGAGATCACTAGGGCTTGCTGGCAGACAAACTAGGAAACTCCAGGTTCAGTGTGAAACATGTCTTCAAAAAGGAAAGTGGAGAAGTGATTGAGAAAGACACCCAGTGATGACCTTTGACCCTTATACACACTTGCATTCATGTGTACATGTCCCCTCCCATGGAAATGCACACGTGTACACACACACACACACACACACACACACACACACACACACACACACACACACACACGATAATTTTTACTTGCAAGGCAGCATAGAATTGTGGTGGAAAGGGAACAATACTATGCTATACCGTTTGTGTTTGTGTTTCAAGTTGCCCAGTTCTCTTACATAGTATGTGAAGAACAATCTCAGACTGAAGACAAAAATCAGAAATAAAAGATCTGTATAAAGCAGAGGCTCATAACAACATAGGTCCTTTGAAGTCCCCAATCTATTCTTTGTATGCTGTAGAAAGCAGCAAGAAAACCAAATATAACGAAACAAAACAACACATTCTGTAAATTTAGTAATTACAGGGATGACATAGCATCCATAGATATAAATTTGAAATAGTTTAGTGTGTTATAACCTGCAGTCTTACTAACAAGTCAGTTAGGTATCAAGCAAAAGCACTTCAGCTCCAGGGATCTAAGTGAAGAATTATGTAAGAGATCACTGTATTTGGGCCTATAATCCTTCAAGTTCCAGAACGAGGATTTATTAAGAAAACAAATGTCCAGGAGCCAGAAAACAAATCAAAACAAAAATACCCAAAAGGAGAATTATTCAGCAGCTCCTCAGGCAGGGTGGTCACTCATTTGCCTGGGTAGCTGTTTGACACATTGACATGGTCCTGCACTTAATGCCTCCTGATCACTGTCTGCACCCACGGTTCTGTTTGCCCAGAGAGTCCTAAGATTTCTGAATTAAAAAAAAATAGAGTAAGGTGACTGGTCTTTAATTCAGAACACTTGAATTCTACGGACAAGAACAGAGGATATAAATGTAATCAAGTGAGTAACTGTGTTTGAAATTTTGATTAGTCGGTCAGTTTTGCTACAGAGAAGTTATGACAATCGAGGTTTATCAGCCTCCTCCTTCAAATATTGATGGCTACTTCCTCTGTTAAGAGGGGTATAAAGTTGAAGAAGACATATCACTTACATCCAAGTTATTTAGTGGAGAAAAATAAGCCCAATTAATCACTGCTAGACAGAACAAAATAAGACTCACTACAGTATTATTTAAAATTCTCAAATGGAGTCTCTCATGCAGCCACCCTGCAGACCCTTCTGAGTACTGATTTACTCACTCAACTTGAAATCAGTTCTTGGATGACAAGAATGCATATGAAAACTCAGCTGGCTGTGGGGAGGAAAGCATCATTGCCGGTATTTCTCTGTTCTAGTTCAGGCACATGCTGTCTCTGTGCCTTACTTAGTGATGTCACATAATCTCCCCGCAGTCCGTGAGATTGTTGCTCTTTCTCTGATTGCACCGAAAAGTGAAGCACACAGGGTTAAAGATTTGGCTAGAGGGTACACAGCTAGTATGTGGCAGAGTCAGGATTTAATTCTAAGATGTTTGATCAATTTCATACTTTCCAAGGCCAGTCTATGCAGAAGTTAGAGTCTATTACAGAAAAACGAAGGTACAGGGCATTGTAGTTTCTCTTTTCTTTTTTTTTTTCATAAACTTTTTTTAAATATTTATTTATTATATATATAGCATATATGACTGCAGGCCAGAAGAAGAGGGCACCAGATCTCATTACAGATGGTTGTGAGCCACCATGTGGTTGCTGGGAATTGAACTCAGGACCTCTGGAAGAGCAGTCAGGGCTCTTAACCTCTGAGCCACCTCTCCAGCCCAAAGCTAAAGCCGAATTGGCTTATTCGCTGTGTCCTTTGTTTTCAGTTCCTCTTCTTAACCTGTAAGAACCCATTGTTGGGAATAAAAGATACTGACTTCTAATACCCATACATACATATGGATTTTATTAGTACTTTTCCTCTGTAGAGATATGTGGTTTATAAATCTTTATTTTTATACAATGGTGGTTGATTAGATATATAGACCCTTCCTTGTATGTCCACACCCATGTTCTTTTAGATGTGTAATAATTACTATATACATTTGTTGTTAAATGTTATACACAATCAATACTCATATGTAGTTGTGTTTTTACATATTTAAATATGCACATCATATATAAATATTTTAAGTATTAAAGAATAGTTTACATCATGTGGAATCTACAAATGAGATCTAAAATAACATTCTCGAGTCTATTCAATTACACATTCTTCAGAGAAAAAGTGGTTTTTGGCAGGTTCTCTATGAACATAGAGAGAAGAATATGGAACAGTGTATGAAGCACCCTCATAAAAGCTACCATGAATGGCTTCAATTAAAAACAAAATTTGACAAGCAATTAATCTATTTCTTCATTAACATTAGCTTTTTTGTTTTTTGAGAATGACATTACAAACTGACTAAGATATTTCATTTCAGATTTGGCATCTGTCCAATGGTAACCATTATGCAAACGGTATAAAAACCAATTTTTGTACTTTAAGATCCACACCAGAACACTGAATGGAGTACAACACTTGCCTTTATAATTGAAAACGTCCCTATTAATAACCCTTTAGTAACCCTTTAATCTTTTTCTTGTTATGGTTAAAAATCTTTGTACAGTTTCTTTCTACCAAGGCATATATCATGATGGCTTCATAGATTTTTGGCAGATATATTGATATATTTCATGGACAATAGATAAATATTAAGTTGATCATGCTGATATATACATACCTATCAATATTCTATCTATCTATCTATAATCTATCAAACTATTTATTTGTAATTTTTCAATGTTCAATGGGTTAGATACAACTTCAAATTTAATAGTTTGATAACATGACTCAACAAAAATAATCCACATAGATAATTAAGGACACTTACTATATCACAAGGCAAAGAGAACGAAAACTTTCAGGTTTGAGTTAGTAAGTTACTAGGAGTTGGGTAAGAAATGTTTTCTGTACTGTGTACTTTTCTCCTGGTTGGCCTTGTACTAGATCAGTGGGCCAGCCCATGCTAACAGCGGAGTATTCCTAGAGGAGAAGTCTCAGGAGGAAGCTTGTCAAGGGCTGGAGAATGTGTGAGTTCGATTCTGTCTGCCAGTGCTCAAATACAGGTCCTTCACTTAAACATGCTGTCTTGGGCAATTGCTTTATTTCTTTGTGTTCTAGCTTTCTTATTTATAAAATAGGGATTGGGTCCTCTGGAGCTGGGGTTTTAGGTGGTTGTAAGCCATCTGATATGTGTGCTGCGAACCAAACTTGGTTTCTTTTGGGAGAGCAGCAGGCATTATGAAATGCTGAACCACCTCTCTAGCCCCCACAAACATATTTTCTAACCCAGAAGTCTCTGCTCAAACCATCAGTAAAGAGCTTGAATGGAAGAACCACTTCTTGATGCATCTCTAGTGCACTTATTGGGTTTGGGGATAACAGTGCTTGTTGTGAACAACAGGAGGAGAAAGTGAGTTCCAAACCCCAACAACCATGCAAAAACTGAGGTGTCATCAAGTGTGCCTGTAACCCCAGTGCCTGGGAGATCAGAACCTGGTGGACTGTGGGAGCTTCCTGGCTGTCAGTGTTGCTCCAGGTCCAGTGAGAGACCTTGTCTCAAGGGAATAAGGCAGAGAAGGCTAGACCACAACAACCACGGTCATCCTCTGGCATCTCTGCATGTGTATGTGCGCAGGCACCGTTACACACTTGTACATATACACCATACCTTTGCACAAATAATGAGAAACACATTTATAGTTCTAAAGGCCATGACTGGTATGTGATAAATACTCAATGAATCTGTCCCAGTTTTGATATACCATCTAAGTTCAATGGCATTATTGGGACAGTGTAGACAATGGTTTGGACCCAAATCATTCTTTTGAGCTAGTTCTTTAAGTATCTGGAGGTTTGGGGTATCAAGCATTTCATTTATTTAGCTGATATGAGTAATAATGTACCTTATTATTGAGCTAATGATGAGGTTGAAGTTAATGTATAAAGATTAAAAGAAATTTGGCAGAAATATAAGCTGGGGTCACACTAAACAAAGGGTTTTTAGTGGAGCCATCAGATGGTGGAGCTCTGTTCAGCCCTCATGTGTGTCTAGCCATGGACAGACATCTCTGGACAAAGTTGTACGCTGTTTGGTACTTAGCGATTAACTTCCTTGCATGTGCACAAATATTTATGTATATGGTGGATATTTCATATGCAAGTGGAAATGAGATGGGGGAAGGAGGGAAGAAAAGAGAGGGAGAGACAGAGACACAGAGAGAGACAGAGACACAGAGAGAGACAGAGACAGAGACAGAGATGATAAATATACTATTCAAGGTATAACAGACTAAAATTGTACAAGTATCTGGCTAGGATTTTTAATATTTTAAAAATTAGTTTAGAGGCAACAATGGACAAAGTGATTATGGTATTTTTGTTTGTTTTGAGACAGATTCTCTCCAAGTAGCCATGGCTGGCCTTGGACCACCAGCAAAGCCATCTGCCTCGGCCTGCAGAGCACTGAGATTCCAGGCGCCATCATGCCTGGCTCATTGTTTTCTACTTCAAGTTCTCCAGTTCTGTTCTGTTTTTGTCTGTTGGCTGGAGCGGATTCTACATGACTTTGCAAATGGGTATTGCTCCCATGCTTATTAAAAAGCTCCAGGAAAGCCAGGCAGGCCCTTCTGCATTGAAGCTAAGGCTTTCTTGAGAACAAACTCTGCTAGCCTACCTTCTGGATGTTGCAGCTCCTCAAGTCCTTTCTTTCATAAATGTGAAGGGTGATATTATGTGTAGTACAGTTATGCTCTTCTATTAAAGAGTGGGATGTTAGTTCTAAAATATTCCTTCAACTTAAAAATATTTCTCTTTTTAAACTTATAATAAGATCCTGACATAGAGACAACCTCAAACCATTCACTTGTTACTGTTAGGGAATTCCCCTGAAACCCCGGGCAGTGTGAAAATGGGAAGAAAGTAATTTTTGTTTTCAAGCAGGTGGATGGTTGTTTCAGTCAGCTTTGTTCTAAGATTGAGGAGGAAATGCCTCTTCCCTCTACCCTTTTGCCCCAGATGATTCTGAGGGAGTCATTTCAGGTCAGATCTCTTGGGACAGGCAGCTACTCAGGCTTCATAGTTCTTACAAGGTGAATATTAGCAGCTTAGGAGGTTGGGGAAGGGTGTTTATTTTTATTCTGCAGAAGACAGGGTGAAGTCAGCCGTGCTTTGTAGATATATGTGTGGTTATGTACATAGAATCACATAATCTCTGTGTGCATGAGTATTGTACACACACACACACACACACACACACACACACACACACGCGCGCGCGCACGCGCGCGCGCCTATATATATATATATATATATATAGAGAGAGAGAGAGAGAGAGAGAGGGAGAGAGAGACTGCATAGTGAATTTCCATGACCTCCGTTAATCAGGAGATAAGCTGTGTCCCTTTGGACTTGCTGTGTGAATTCTGAATTTCTGGTTAAAAAGATCTCCGCATGAACATGTCTGTAGGAAATCCCTGCTATTGGCGTTGTCAGAGGTCATTAAATGTACAGGGAAAGAGGCAAGACATGGATGCTCTTCCCTGTCTCAAACGAGCAAGGGTTAGCTCAGAACGCTGGCAGATGAACAAGTTATATACAGTCTCAGGGACGCGGGTCCCCTCCTGGGGACTGCGGAATTCTATGCCACCGTGAAGCGGCTCAGAAATGAGCCGACAAAGAAGTCCATCGACTTTAACGTGAATATGCTTGAATCACACAGAAGACAAGAATAAATCACCTTACAAATGTGTCTGGTGTAATTTTCCTGTCTCCTTCCAGTTCCCCCACCCCCAGCCCCTTTGTTCTTTGTGGTGTTTTTGTGAGCAGCAGCAGCCAGAAGTCCTTTTTGGGGGGATTTTTCTCTGGGTGACTAGGGTGTGGGCTAGGTATTGCTGCAGTGTGAATCTTTTAAAAACCGCCTAAGACATATTTAAGAGCCTGGTCTAGGAGGAACAGCTCTCCCAGGCATAATTTTTGGTGCTGGTTGCAGCAGGGAGCGTATGCTGGGAGGAAAGTATTATTTTTCTAAATGGAAGGTGTCAGATGGTCACGCAATGTGACTGCATGTTCGAGATCACTGCCTCCCATCTGCAATTTGTGACGTGTGAAAGATTCTGCCCAAATGTGCTCACCAACCGGAAATCCTCAGCACTTTTTTCCCTTATCAGGAGAGACCAAGATAACCAATGGTTTACAGATCAGGGATCCTATCAAATTAATATCACTGTAGGATAAAATCTGTTTTAAATACAACTCCTAAACTCCAGCGAAGTTAACTAGTACAAACAAGTTCATCCATCTGACTAAGAACCGCAGCTCAGAAAAACAAAATGGAATCTGCTTATTGCTGAAGCTCCCCTCAAACCAGCTCCTGCTCAGAGCTTTTACAAGCGGGCTGGAGCCAGAGGAGGATAGATTTTCTTCCTGCTAATTAACGTCAACCAAATGACAGCCATCCGCCCAGACTGAAGGAAAGTGGTTTTCAAATCCGTGCTGGTTTTTGTTTGTCTTATCCATCTTTGAGTCATTTACGTATTAACCCGGCAAAGCTCTGAAAAGGGCAGGCAGTTCGGTTCGTGCCTCAGTAAGAGCTTCAGCATTTGGCATGTGAGCCCTCTGCATTCTGCATTTGCTCTTGACTAGCCACACTTCCAAGCTGCTTAGATAAAAGGGTCGGGAAGAGACTTGAAATGCTTTGGATCTTGAACAGCTCACACAGAACCACATCTTGATGAGGTGAGTGCAAATGAATCAGAAACGTGCTGGGCTAAGGTTGCCTTGCTCTCCAAGTGGCTGCTTCTCAGGGACGAAAGTCCTTGATGCCCCAAGCACACCTGGAGACCCATCACCAATGCCCCCTGTATAGAGGTTTGGCCCAACAGATGCTCTGTCTACTTCTAACCCGAGGGAGCACAAAGCATCATGGGTCTTCCTCAAATCTTTTATTTCTCATCTGTATAAAGTGGGGAAGGAAGGCTAGATGGAAGGAAGCCCTCAGGTGAGTGTAAAAGCTGTATTCTTCCCCCAATCATTTTATAGTGTGTATTTTGCATCACAAAGCTCTTCAGGATCAGTGAGGAAACACAGAGGGATTACAGAGTCAAGAGATGGATCATCTTCACCATTTTGTGAAGCAGCATGGGCTGCTGACTACAGAGAGCTGAAAGAAGGCATTACAGGAGGCTGGAATCTTTCACACCGAGGATCCCTAAGCTGGTATCCTGAAGGCCCACACCCCAAGCTCCGCTGGAGAGGCAAAGAATGCCACGATTCAGTCATCACTCACACCAGATATACCCATGGACCTAGGTCTTCTCAGGGTTGACCTAGGGAGGGCTGAGCCAAAATAGCCGTGGTGAGATAAATAGGCATGATAGATAGAACTACATCTGATGTGTTGAACAGAGATGTTTTCATCCAAGAGAAGGTCGGTCCCTAGTGCCATATCAGCAAACAGCAACATTAACAGTTGAACATGAGCCTTTGACTCAGGAATAGTCCTTACAATGATTCTTTGGATATTCTACAATAAAAAGGTAAATCAGTGTCGGGTCTTAAACCAGAAGGAGGGGTCCCGATTCTATAGGTTTGCAACCACCTCAGTGGTGCTTCTAAGCTCTACTAAGGGCTGAGGCGTGTGTCTAACCTAGCAGGTGATATTTACTCAAGGCAGAAAATTTAGTCTAGGTGCAGAAGTCTTTCTAACTACTACTTCTCTACCCTACCACTACCCAGCAATCCTTGCTAGTCTGGTGTCGAGATAAGACAAAAGGTGAGTAGAAATCTAGCGTGTTCTTTGCTCCTTCATACTGTAATGTATTTGGATGGATGCTGTGGAATGCAAGCTGTGGCTTGAATCTGATTTCAGTTTCCAGTCTGCTGAAACCTTAGGAGTGTCTTTTGGTGCCTAGGAGTGCAGAGGGATGCCTGTGCTTTCTCACTTCTCACCTCATGGCTCGTGTGCTCCCAGGAGACTCCCTAGGACACCCGGCCCTCTAACTCTCTCATCCCTGAACAATCTGAAACTTGACAGAGGATGTAGTGATATTTGAAAAGCATTCCTCTTCCAATATACAAAGCCAGCCTCAGCCTCATCTATGCCAGCTCTGCGACATCCTGCACGATGAGGAGAAAGATTCAGCCGGGATTCCAAAGGGCCTCGCTTCACAGCTCATGGGGGCTTCACCCAAGTACTCTTCCATTCTTCTTCATGTTTGGATCTGGAAGGCTGGAAGAAGTAAGAAACTCTCAATGGAGGTGATAAATATACAAGAGAATGTTGGTCCCTATTGACATATGAGCAAGAAGCAACAACAATAAAACTAGTGGGAAACATAGTCCTCAGTAGCAGCCTCTTGCATTGATTCTTTCAATTAATATCAGGATTAAAAATTAAACACTTTTTTTTTGAGTTTTCTTGGTTTGGCTCCCCTCTTTCTCATTCTTTAGAGATGTTGATTAATGTCTCAAGAGATGTGTGTGTGTGTGTGTGTGTGGGGGGGGACCATGCAGTTGGAACCATGCAGAATCAGTGCTGTCTTAAACATTATGGAAAGGCTGAGTAGTTAATGCACAAGAAATAAAATGATAACATAGAGGAGAAAGAAGGAAAGACATTAAGAAGGGTAACAGAACAGAGTGTGCTAGTCATATTTTTTGCCTGGTGTTTTCAAGGCCTTGACACAGCTTGAATGTCACCAATCCCTTTTTACTAACATTTATCTCTTCTCATTCCATATCTCCTTCCTGAGATTTCATCTCTTTCAGTTGCTTGAATTTTTTTAACCTCATGAATTCCAAAAAGAGGCTGCTTAGCTTTTAATTCTTTTCCTGAGTGCAGAGATGTGTAATCATTCACCTGCCAGACGGCCATCCTTGACTTGGACTTCTCACGGGCATCTCAAAATTAATGTTGAAAACACCCCTTGTGATTCTCCCTCCCCAATGCCTACTGCTCTTGTTGCCTCTGTGAATTCACCAAGTGTAATCTTAGCACTTGGGAAGCTGAGAGGTGAGTATTGAGATTCCGAGGCTATTCCTGGACTATAAGACTGTCAAAACAAACATCAAAGGAACAAATAAATAAGCCTCATGGGACCTCTATTTCCATAAGCCAACAACCAGCTGATCATTAAATCATAATCCTGTTCCTTGAATATTTCCACGTGTTTTTAGTTGGATATTTCTAAGCCTGTTAGCCTGAATGTCACACGCCCCAATCTTTAGAAACTATGGATATTTTATGTCACATGGCAATGGAGATTGTATATACAATTAAATTAAGCATCTGAAAGGGAGATGATGATGTTCTGTATTATACAAATGACCCAGTGTAATCAGAATGGTCCTTATAAGAATCGGGAGGCTCAGTAGGAGAATGGGAGATTGAAAGACAGAAACACAGGTAGGTAAGAATGACATGGGGCCAGGAACCAAGGAATAGAGGGAGTAGAAAGAGTGGAAACCACCACCAACAAAGGATTCTCCTACCATATGCTATTGAGTTGATAACACCAACCCTCTCCACTGCCAAGAGAAAGAACATTGTAGTTAGAAGTGATGTGTTTTAGAACAATGTCTATACCACTGCAGAGTGTAACTAAGGGTTAATCATTTCATTGCTCTAGGATTTAGCTTTTTTGCCAATAAAGTCAGAATGACAGGAATTTCCAAGCTCTAATATTTGATGGTGAAGCTATTAATAATGAAAACATAATATATGTGATTATTTCCTGACATCAAAAAGGATCAGAAGGCATGCTTACAAGATCATTCACTACTGCCATACTCTGACAATCTCAGTGAGCACAAGATAAGAACATCCAGTCAACACTGGGCCATGGCATTTTCATAAGCGTCTGGAGCTATAATCTGAACAAATCCCTACAAAGAGGAAAAGAAGATCTACTGAGAAAAAAGGAAAGACAATTTAAAAGAAATGTTTTCTGCATTATTAGTACACCCTGGACTCAATTTGCTGGAAAGAATGAGCCTTTAAATCTAAACAGTGGATTCCTATGAGAACAAATTGCACAGCATTCAACCCAACATCTGTATTTCAAGGGCTTAAGTTTACTAGTTTACCCTTCAAGGTCATTTTAAATATATTTAACAGATGTAAATGGTTCATTTAATAATGATCTTTGTCTTAGTGTTTTTATTGCTATGATGAAACATTATGACCAAAAAGCAAGTTGGGAGGTGTGGTAGTTTGAATGCAATTGGCCTCCACATGGCACTATCAGGAGGTCTGGCCTGGTTGAAGTAGGTATATCCTTGTTGGAGGAAGTGTGTCAATGTGGGGGTGGGCTTTGAGGTCTCTTTTGCTTCCCTCAGTGTGACTTTCAGACCATTTCCTGTTGCCTGAAAGATGTAGGACTCTCAGCTACTTGACCAGCATCATGCTTGCCTGCATGCCACCATGCTTACCGCCATGCTTGCTGCCATGGCGATAATGGACTGAACCTCTGAAACTGTAAGCGAGCCACCCCAATCAAATGTTTTCCTTGTAAGAGTTGCCATGGTCATGGTGTCTCTTCACAGCAATAGAAACCCTAGCTAGCACTTCCACAGCACTGTTCATCATCGAAGGAAATCGGGACAGGAGCTCAAGCAGGGTTGGAACCTGGAAGCAGGAGCTGATGCAGAGGCCATGGAGGGGAGCTGCTTACTGGCTTGCTCCTTATAGCCTGCTGAGCCTGCTTTCTTATAGAACCCAGGACATCAGACCAGGGATGGCACCACTCACAATAGGCTGGCCCCCCACCCCCCTCGCCCCCACATCAATCACTAATGAAGAAAATGAAACACAGACTTGCCTAGAGCCATATCTTATGGAGGTGTTTTCTCCACTGAGGCTCCCTCTTCTCTGATGACTATAGTTGTGTCAAGTTGACCTAAAACTAGCCAGGGCAATCTTGAATGTAAATCTGCCATGATATTCTTGCTTCCGATCTCTTGCCATTGTCTCTGATCCTAAACAAAAGAGACCCCTACATTTATAAGTAAAGGTAGAGAGTGACAGACTCCTTACCCAGGACAGACTCCTTCAACACTCAGGGCAGGTGGTGAGATGTCCTGACAAATTGAATTTAGCACCCACGAGGACTAGGTTTGGTGGCCCTGATGCTCAAGGTGAGCTCTCAAGATCCTAAGAGTGCTGGAAAACCACTCAGTGAGAAGAGAAAATGTCAACACACAATGGAAGGAGCATTTCAAGGTCTTTGGTGGGAATTATTTTATCAGTGGGAGCGTTTTCAACTCTATCCGACAATTCACAATCAGTGGCAATGTTACAATCCCTCCAAGTCTTTATGAGGTGAGGAAAGCCATCAAGCAGATGAAAAACAACGAGGCATCTGGAGTTGGTGGGATCCCCGCTGAAACCTTCAAATCGGCTGAGGAAAGCGCACACTATGGCTCCTCACTCTCATCCGGAAGCTGGAGAACGATGAAGAAATTCCACATGACATCGAAATGCTGCAGTTGTGATCATTTCAAGACAAAGTCGCAAAGATAATTGGAAAAAGAAACACTCACCCATCTAATTCTGAAAACTTCTCGATGAGGGGGCTTCCTTGGTCAGAGCAGGCAATAGAGACACATAAAAAAAAAATGCTTCTGGTGTAATTTCAGCTGTTTGGCGGGAGCCTTTTATCTGCTGGTTTTTTGGAAATGAACAGATTCCAAGCAGTGCAGACCAGCAAAGACACCCACTGCATTGTTGTTAGTTCCATGTGCTTGCTCATCCCCGGAAATTTTTTAAGGCAAGAAGTGCCTGATTAATTATCTTGTCTCCTTTGTCTCATAGACTCCACACACAGCATAGTAGATGCAGGCTATCATAATTGATGAATTAATGAATTAATTGAAAATTACTCAGCTACTTTAGTGTTAGCTAGAGAAAGATCAGTTGCCTGTATATAAATTCTAACAAATAAATGAGAGCTGTATCTCTGTCCCAGGCTCTCTGGCTACATTGGAAGAATAGTGAACAGAAACAGGATGGCGTTGGGCTGTGAATGACTCAGTTGGCATATCACTTCTGTTTAAGCATGAAGGCCTGAGTTCTGACTCCAGAACCTATGGAAACTCCAGGTATAGTTTTGGGAGTATACAGTCGCAAAAGGCAGGAACAAGCCTGGAGCTTGCTGGCTAGTCAATCTATCCAATCTGTGAGCTCCAGGTTTAGTTGGAGATATTATCTCAAAAATAAGATGGAGACTAATTACAGGAAAAGTCCAACATCACCAATACATACACATATACGCACCAACAGAAATGTACAGACAAAATAATAATAATAATAATAATAATAATAATAATAATAATATAATAATAATACTATAAAGCATGCATGTTCATCTTACCTACTTCCTACTTGACAGAGGGTACGTAACAGAGAAGAAGAGAGCTAGAGATTGGTAAAGGCGGGGAACATAGCTAAGAAAAGCTTGGGCATCAACCTTTGCTTTGATAGTTGTTGATTTAGTTTCTGATCAGAGTTGAGCAGCAATCTACCTCAGGGTCAAAAAGGAACAGATCAGCATTCAGTCCAGTCCCCCTACCCCACCCCTCTTTCCAATCCCTGTCCCCTGCAAATGACTGAGGCAAGAAACAGAAGTTAGACTGGTGTTTCCACAAAAATCAGTGCCAAGTTCTGTTTTGCCTATAAAGTTTATGTTTTGTTATCCTGTGTAGAAGCCAGAAGGCCAAACAGAATTGTCCCGGGGGCTAGGGTGGAGACATGGAGGATCACGTCTCCGTCTCCTAGGCACTGAGATAACAGAGTACATTGTAGTAATTAACACTTAAAGCTGCTGCAGACTAAAACAAACAAACACGCACCCATTCTGGTTCCACTTCCAAGACCTCATCCAGAGGCCGGAACCGTTTGTTTTACAGCTTCCCCTGTCACGTGAGCCTCAGTATAATGAAACCTCTCTAATCTCTATTTTTCTAAAGTCTGTGTAGATACAGATGGCTCTGTTTTGGTCTCTGGGTTTGATTCTTATTTTGCCACAATTTTAACCTTTTATGTATCTCTTTCTGTGAGATATTCTCACTGACTCCTCCCTGCCTGGGGGCTTTGAGATGTCTTTCTAACCATTCCATACTGTTGTTCTTTGGAATATTTGAGGTTTTTAAATCGCAGAAGAACCATGGCCACAGTTACTTGAGGATTCTGATACAGTGGGATGCCAATTTGTGATTCATGAGAAATTCACTATCAGCTTCATCTTTTTTTCATAAAAGGTTGAGGAAGAGATGCTAAATTTTCAAGTAACCATAATTAGATGTGCCTGGAAAGTCATTTACAGTGGAGACGGGTCCCTAGAAATGTGGTCTTATGTATGTATATCTTATGCTGTGGGACGGTTGGGAGAATAGGAAGGGAGGAAGGGACCCATGGGATCTGACGCAGGCCGGGCACAAACAGAATCAAGAGGCAAAGCACTGTGGGTGGGTGTCACCTTCCAGCTTTAGGTTATCATAGAATGGCCGAATGTAAAGCTGACAGACATGTCTCCCCCACGTTTGTCTGAGTGAGGTAGGCGTCCGTCCAAGAGGATGGAATTAAAAGGAGACTCTGTATTGTTGGAGCAATCATTCAAGCATGGGTGGGGTGGAATTCCATCTGTTCAGTTCGGTTTGGTTCAGTGAGCCAGGTCACTTTGAATGGTTCACTGGGTTGTGACTATCTAAAAATTATAGTTAATGCGTTTTAAAAATCTTGAGCTGCATGACAAGATTGCCTTATTGCTTGTTTTTCCTTGCCCTCGGGTTCATCCTCTCTGAGGACGGGTTAAAATGGAGTGCCTCCCTCCATGACACTGGGAACTGGGTATCTGAATCCTGTGTCTGATGCTCCCCCTTCAAAATGACAGAGGAACCTCATTTCTATCTCTCTCTCACTCCATCTTCTCCCTGACTGGAATTTAGTGGCTGAGATGACAATTTCTCACTCATGTGAGATGAATCTGGGAACATCTTTTCTGAGGGAGAAGTAAGAAGCAAGCGTAAGACTAGAAAGTAGAAAAAAACCATTAAGAAAAAATAATTACATGAGAGGAAAACCGTAATTCACATTTTAGAGGAAGGTACGACAGTCTCAGAGGACAGGACACTCCAGGGGAGTGTTCTTCCCAAGGTGGAGCTCCTGTCCAGTGTCATAGGATACAACACTCCCCAAGTTAAGGGCAGGTGGTTGCCTCAGAAGGCATAAGAAAACTGTGTTTCCAGCATTTGAGATCAATATAATTGTTTTCCTCTGAGTGACTATACAAGTTGCCTACCACAAGGTGAGGTGAGGTTTCTTTGGTGTTTTTTTTGTTTTTGTTTTTGTTTTTTTAAATTGGGGACACTATGGAATGTGTGTATGTGAGTGTGTGTGTATGTGTGTGTGTGTGTGTGTGTGTGTGTGTGTGTGTGTGTGTGTGTGTGTGTGTTGGGGGTGGAGGTAAAATCAAACTACAAAGACAACACCTTTATATCAAAGAGGAAAATATCAGTCATGGGAACAAGCACAAGTGACTGGATTTTGTTCCCTCACTGCCTTTGGGTGACCTTGATTTTATTAGTTGTGTTATCTTTACCTATTAAAAATGCATCTACTGGATACTGGTTAATGTGGCCTCTTGTTGCAAAGCCCTCCTTGGCACCTCAGTGTGCTGTGTTGTTGGTGATAGTACAGTAGAGAAGAACAGTAATGGTTGAAAGTGATACCTTAAGTTTTCAAATAGGAAGTGACACAAAACCAGCCCAAGGACAGCTGCGAGTTTAAAACCAGCAATTCTTCCAGAAGAAATAAAAATTAGAATAATGTCTTTGTCATCACAGGGGCTGCTGCTACTGAAGGGTGATGAAGAGGATCTGCATAATCCTTACCCTGGATGCCTCTTTCATTTGTTATTCAGATGTAGCTAATGAATTGAGGGTTATCTGGCCATACTGAAATTTGATTTTAGGAACTAACTACTTACCCATGGAAAGGAGGTTCTTCATGGTGAGGTATCTTTGGAGACCATTGTATATGTATTTTTTCACTCAGTAGATGAATGATAAAGCACTTAGTGGGCTGCGGATGAAGATTCTTCTTATGCACGCACAGGGCGGAGTCACACAGTGGTTTGGGGATGTAAGTTCATTTTTTGGGGGAAGGGACTACCCCCACCCCCAGCCTTCTTCCACACACTTTTCACACCTGTTAGATAACCTATCTCTAGAGATGGTTCACCAGCAGAGGTCAGAGGAGCTCAGTTCTGAGCCGGGGCTCTTCAGCAGTGTGGGAGCTACTTCAGCCAATGTCCTCCAGTAGTTCCCACTGGAGTAACTGTTGAGGCAGGACACGGCCTGAAGGAATACCCCCCTTGCGACCTAACTCCATCATCTCCCAGCTCTTTCCTGCGTTTCTGCCAAGATGGCCTTTCTCAAACATGGATGAGATAGATCTCCTGCCTTGATTAAGTCTCTTTGGCTTTCCACAGTACAAAATGTGATCTCAGAAGACATGAGAGTCTTCTCTTTTCCTTGCATTAGCCCAACATTCTGTCCAGGTTCATTATTATTTTGTTGAGTTTTAACTCATCCATCCAATTCGAACCAATAGTTCTCTTCTTTGAATGCTTTTCCAATGATTCTGCCCAGCCCCTTCATCCTCTTGCCTACCATGGACCAGCCATTTCAGGGTATTAGAAGGCTGTGTCTTGCCTTTCTCTTGCATTTCCACTCTCTAGGTAGTATAGCAATCAAACCCAGGGGTATAGCCATGCCTCCACAATGTGGATGCTTGGTGAAAAAGAATAAAAAAAGGCTTAATTGCATAGGAAAATCTGCTCTTTTATATGATTTTTCTAAATCTGTTTTCTGTTCCAGCTACTCAATTTAATACAGTCCCAAGGTATTATTCCCATCTCTGCTACTTTCTTTCATAATATTTATGAATATAAGTTTATATGAACATGTACTAGTTTATTGGTTTTCTCTATTAGTAGAATATAAACTCCATAAAAGCAAAGGTGTTGCCTCTTTTTGTTTACATTGTATCACTCATTCCAGTCTTTGTGCCGGCTTAGGAAGTGTTTGTGAATAACAACAAATAAACAAACACATTCTCTGGCAGAGGTCGCGAGGCTATAGACACTTCACTTACAGTGGTTTTGACGATGGACAAACTTACTACTTTCTTCTTCAATTTCAGATTTAAAGTAGTTTTTGTTTAAAAAAATCTTATGCCAAGGGAAGGGAAAAAACTGAGAGACAAATTTACAAAAAAACCCTTTTACATGTTGACTATGGAATCCTTTTATGAATGGCTGACTTCCCCCAATCCACGCCCCACTGGTTACCCACCCCTTTTTCTTCTCCCTGCTTCTTTTTCCTACACACAGATCTGCCCAGAGCTGCTGGCTAAGCCGTCCCCAATACAAAGGGGAATTAATACTGTAGAACATTTGAGATTCAGTGAGCACTCCACTGTGATGCTTTAGGAAACCAAGGTAGACTTTTATCTCCGACTGTAAGTTGGAATCTTAACACAATGGAACTTAACTCATCCTGGTCCTAGCTGGCTGTGTGCAGTGTTAGGCAACGCTACTGTGAGAGATGAACTTTAGCACAAACGGTAACCCAAATTTTTCCTTTTCATATTATCCCCAAATTATAATACTAGGTTTAAGTCAGAAGAACGAGACAATTAAAGGTGGTGTGTGTGTGTGTGTGTGTGTGTGTGTGTGTGTGTGTGTGTGTGTATGTGTGTGTATGTTCAGGGATGCCCTTAGGTTAGGCTAGTGGCACAGTCCTTTGTGGTATATTATAGTATCATAGGCACTCATTTCGATGATTTGAGGAGTTTCTGATAATTGACCCTACTACCAGAAGGAAAATCCCACTAAACACAGATGTTCCAAGTGAATTTCTGTTCCCTCTTAGTTTTACCAATATTTTGTGGGCTTCCAAGATAATAAGTCTGCTACCAACATAGAATCTATCTGGAGCCAGGAGCTGAAATGACTCAAGACAATGGATATGAAGGAATTTAGAAGTGGTGCCGGACAAGCTATTCAATCTTCGGTGCCCAGTCTGTCTCCCTGAGTAACTTCATAGTTATGGAGGCTACTGTGTGGGTCAGTGATAAGATGGACTGGAGAACACAAGAGGCATCCCACACCAGTGTCTAGCACACTCTACGTCAAGTGCAGTGGCTGCGGATCATTGCTGCTATTCCATGCTTATGTAACCTGGGAGTCTTTCATTCTTCTTCACACATTGTCTCATCAGAAATGAACAAACAGCAGTCAGGAACTCAAAGGCATTCACCAGTGACAAAGAGCGTGGAGCGCAGATTCTGGCTTTGAATTCCAGCTCCTTAACACACTGAGAAGGTGATTTTGGGTAGATGACTTTATCTCTTTATGTTCCTGTCTCCTTGTTGGTGAAATAACGCATGCACACACACACACACACACACACACACACACACACACACACACACACACACACACACACGAGCATACAATAGTGTGTGTAGTAAACATGTAAGAGGTGGTGGCAGTCATATTATCATTTTTATCACTAAAGGGTCTTGAGAATGGCCAGGGGCATTCCACTGAACAAGTATACTGTACAATTACCTCACAAAACCTCACAAGATCCCAAACTATAGAGCATACTACCATAGTAGTCTTTTGGTTCCTTTTTCTTTCTTTCTTTCTTTCTTTTTTTTTTTTTTGGTTTTTCGAGACAGGGTTTCTCTGTGTAGCTTTGCGCCTTTCCTGGAACTCACTTGGTAGTCCAGGGTGGCCTCGAACTCACAGCGATCTGCCTGGCTCTGCCTCCTGAGTGCTGGGATTAAAGGAGTGCGCCACCATTGCCCAGCTTGGTTCCTTTTTCAAATCTCCAAGAAGAGTCTACTCTTTCCCTTCCCAGTGAAGGTCCTTGCACCCATAGACATTCAGGGAAACCAGGAATGTTAAGCATGTGGGACTGTCCTCTCAAAGGAAAGGATGTAAAAATCTGTCCTTCAATCCAGGCTGGGAATTGGAGGTGATTAACAGTCTGGTATCTGTGTTATCCCTTGGGCCAGGGCATATCAAGCTCTCACAACCAGGACCAGAGGTGGCTAGTAATCTAAATAGCCCCTACATTACATGTATAGCCAGGGGCTTCCCCAAGCTCCCACAACCAGGACCAGAGGTGGCTAATAGCCCAAATGACCTTTATGCTATCTGTATAACTGAGAGCATTCCTGATCCTTCCCTAGGTCCTTAAGCCAATATAGGTAGCCTATCTCTAGAACCCATCTTCTTGGAAGAAATGATATGTACTTTGAGTGGAGTTTCAATGTAACTATGCCTCCTTGTACACCAGGGATTGCATTACACCAGGAAACTCTTTTCCTAACCATACTGTGTTTAGATATGTGGGCAATAAACCTCCTGGCATCAGACTCTTGAAGTGTGAGGCAATCTAAGTTGGGCTGAACTGAGTTTTCATTCTCACCTCTTCTCACCCTGCCTGCCCTGATACTTGCAGGGACCCCCACACCCAGCTTGATACTTCTTTTTGTGTAAAGCAGTCCAGTTCTTGATATTCACTTCCACCTCCCATCTACTGGGGGACAGAGTAACTCAACTGAGCAAAAACCAAGAGGGGATTCCTCTCCAACAGGTCCACAGCTGCAGACACTTTATATTTCCATAGTATTTTCAGGTCATGTGATCAATATACATGTATAGCACCAAAGTTGCTGATTGGCATATGCAATTAGCTCAGGCTAACCTCTTAGCTTTTACAGAGCTGATTTCCTAATGACATCTCATTGTTTAGAGACACCTGAACCAGTGCCTGGGCTCTTGAGCTGCAGTCTTGGCTTTTATTCTTTCTCTACCTGTGACATCAATGGATCCCCTTTGTGCTTTATGGTATCAACGCAGAGAGAAAACTCAGGTTACCAAGATATACACCAATGTGGTGCCCAGGTAACTGTGCACCTTCTTGAACTTCAGGGTAGTCCTGCAGATGTATTGCTTTCATAATTTCTTGTTGGAGCAGGCACTTGATGTGTGGGTGGCTAAGTAGTTTGTCAAGGTCAAGGAGGCAATTTCTGGAATTGGGGAAAATTTTAGAGTTTAAGTTTCAAAAACTGTGATTTTTGTTGTACTATGTTGCTTCTTTCTTTTCAAAAAATTCATATTAAATTTAGCTGTAAATTTTTAAATTTATAGACTAAAATTTTATTTTTAATATTTATTTATGTATTTATGATTTTTTTGGAGACAGGGTTTCTCTGTGAAGCGCTGACCATCTTGGAACTCACTTTGTAGACCAGGCTGGCCTTGAACTCAGAGATCTGCCTGCATTTGCCTCCCACCTGGCTTATTTGAAATGTTTTTAATTGAAATAGAATTGCATCATTTACCCCTTCCCCTTTCTCCTTCTAGCCTCTCCCATGGCCCTTTACTTTCAAGTTGATAGCCTTTTTTCTTTCATTATATTTGTTACATATGAGTGTACACACACACATATATAAATAGAACCTCTGAGTTAATTTTTGTTGTTTGTGTATATATGATTTCTTGACTGACCAGTCTGTGCTGGACAACCAATAAGGGGGCTCATCCCTGGGAGAGGCTAATTCTCCTTATCCCAGCAGTCAGTAAGTTGCCTGTAGTTCCTTTTTGGGGGGTGAGCATAGCACGAATCTTAAAGGGTCTTATTAATAAAAAATTTGGGAGCCAGATATTGGGGTGAATTCTGAAAAATCAGAGAGACAGAAGAAGCCACAGCTAACCTCACTTCACCAGCTTCTCCGCTGATCCTGTTTCCTCAAACTGGAATCCTTTGTGTCCTCATTCAAATGGATCTCAGCTGAACTACTGCTTAAAATTCTAAAAACCTCTAGCTCCTGGTCTTCACGCCTTATATACCTTTCTGCTTCCTGCCATCACTTCCTGCCATCACTTCCTGGGATTAAAGGTGTGTGTCACCATGCCTGGCTGTTTCCAGTGTGACTTTGAACTCACAGAGATCTGGATGGATCTCTGCCTCCAGAATGCTAGGATTAAAGGCATGTGTATCACCATTTTCTAGCCTCTATGTCTATCTAGTGGTTCTTCTGTTCTCTGACCCCAGATAAGTTTATTAAGGTGTACAATATATTGGAGGACACAATATCACCACAGGTGAAAGCTCAGGAAAATTTCCCCCTACCATGTTATGATGTCCATTGATATTATCATTTTTCAAGTCTTGTTTATGTAGCCACTTCTAGGATAGACTGTTTAATAGCACACTTCCTGGTGTCCTGGCTTCTTACAATCTTTCTACTACATTGTTTGTGATGCTCTGTGAATCATAGATGCAGGACCTGGGATGTAGATACTTCCACTGGGACTGGGCTTACAGTGATTCATTGATTTCTGCATTATATCCAGTTATGGTTTTCTATGATGGTCTCCATTTTCTCTAAAGAGAAGCATCTTTGTAAATGGGCTTTTCTTTGGTCTGCCAGCTCACAAAAAAAAATGACATGGAGTATTATCATTAATTATAAAAGCTTAGTCTTAGCTTAGCCTTGTTCCTAACTCGTTCCTATAACTTAAATGAACCCATATCTTTCAATCTATGTTCTGTTATGTGGCTTGGTTACCTTTACTCTGTACTGTCCATCCTTCTTCCTCTTCATCTGGCTGGTGACTCTACCTTTCTTCTTCCCAGAGTTCTCTATCCCCAGAAGTCCTGCCTAACCTCTTCCTGACTAGCTAATGGCTATTCAGCTCCATATTAAACCAATCACAGTAGTGACACATCTTCATACAGTGTAAAAGAAATATTCTGCAACATTTCCCCCTTTTTGTCTAAGTAGAAAGGAAAGGTTTTAACTCTAACATAATAAAACTATAAATAATAAGAATAATTATCAGGTAAGAATTACATTCACAATGTCTATTTGGTACATTCAGAGAAAATGCTCATTATCTATCTTATCTTGATGAATTTGGAGTTTTATACTGAAACTATTTTCTATCACAAGTTGTATTACCATCTTAAAACTACTTTTTTAGATCTCAAAACATTTTCTTAGATAAATGATTTAAGCTTTTATATCTCTCAACCTTATAAACTTTACACCCTTATTTAAGTTTCTTTTCAGAATTTGTTAACAAGGAAAACTTCAAAACTGTAACTATCTAGTCTTCAGTCTCCAACAGAGACTCAAGAAGGATAAAGTATCACTTGAGTAAATAGGAATTACAGAGCAAACAACTTCCAAAACTATAGAAATGAAAGAAACAGCTGGCTTTCTAGATGGTCACCCACAGTTACTCTGCAATGTTGGGATATCCATTTTTGGCCTATAGGCCTAGAATATCTGACAGATCTTTCTGTGAAGCAGAATTTTGAAGGACTGTCTGTCCCACCTTGTCTTGGCAAAGTTTGTCAAATGCTTTCTTTTGTGTCCTGCTTATCCAGTTTTGGCAGCATATTGTGAGCAATTGAGGCCAGGGCAGTTTCTTGCCCAAATGACTAGCTTTGCCACAGTGAAAGTAACCTCCATATGGAGGTTCTTTGATGCCCATCATCCCTTTTTGAAGTAAATTGGTAGTGCCAAGACCAGGCATGTCTCAATGTCATGAAAAACCTTATGTTATTAAAACATTTTAAATGCCATATTCTGTAGGTCTCAGAAGTGTTTGAAGACCATCTATCTATTCAAAATACATCTCCAACTGACCTAGAAAGTATACCTTACATGACTACAAGTTTGATTGTTATAAATAACTAACTACTATTCTGTATTTCTTTATTATTCTAAATAGCTTTCAAGGACTAAAACTTTACATTTTAAAATGAGCTGCATAGGTACAATGCCTTAAACAAGAAAGAGAAACATATAATATAGCATAACAAAGATAACCTTGATTTTGTATCAATATACAAAAATCTCTATCAATGTAAAATGTTTGAAACTAGTGGTTGTTCAAAAGTTGACTCAACAATCCACCCCTTTATCCCATCATTTCTATACTATATCCTCCCCTTTTCTCTTCAGAAAGAGATAGCTTGTTTTCTGACCATTGCCAGTAACAACTTGTAACCAACCCCACTAAACGATAACAAATATTCATAACCCACTGAATGACCAAAAACCATCCACCCCACCTCTTGGGAATATGAGTGTTGTGTTCTTCAGACTGCTTCCTGTTGTCTGTGGTGATGACAAAGTTAGAGGACCATGAGAAAATTAAGATAATGGTCAAGTCCTAGGAAAGCTAGCTGTTGTTGAGTCTCAGTGTGATGGGCAAATGTAGAGCTTATCTGAAGTCTTGCTGGAGTAGTCTGTGAAGCTGGATCATCTCAGCCAGCAGTCTTGAAGCTGTTCTGGATGTAGAACTCTGTGGAAACTGCAAAAGAGGCACTCTGAGAGGCTGGATTACCTGGGCCAACCATTTTCATTGGTGTCTGGTCCCCATGTTCTAAAAATACACAAACTTTCAAAGGTAACATACATATCTGCATTAACACAAGTATGGACTGTGCATTGTACACAAACCAGCCAAAGATGATCTTTTGTTTTATGTTTGAGCAGGTAAAATATATGTCACCTGTCTTGTAGATTTTCTAGGTTTATTTCTTTATGTCTGTAGTCAGAATTTTCAGGGGGTCTCCCCCAATCAAATCTGATCCTTTTAAACCTTGAATGAATCCATAACCTTTTGTTTTCTGTGGAAACAAAAGCAAAACCTCTTTTCCAAAGCAATGCATTTTCTGACTTCCATTTTAAAGTTAAGGCATTTCTAAAGTATCCAGGCTGGTTTAATTCAGCAGTTCATTTTACAATCCAGTGTCTTTCAGCAGCTGTCATTCTCTCTTCATTAACATTCAAAAATTTAAAGTCAATAAAGCATCATGTAGGATCCAGATATTCTGTGTATTGCCCATCTTAACATGGCTTTTAAAAATATTATTTTATTTTCATTCTTAGGACTTTACTATTTTTAAACTATTTTTTTCTATGACTGTCTACCCATTTTTACTTTCTTTCTTCAGCATCTAAGCACATTTTTCAATATTATTGTACCTTTTTAGAGGTTTTCTATGTCTGGACCTAGCTCAGCATCTGCAGCATTTTCTGAATGCCTGAGACAAATCTGAAACTACTATGTCAGCCTCCAGTGTGGCTAAGCTTAGTACATGGCTCTGGTAGCTGGCTCCAGCCCACAGGCAGTCTGTGTATGCCAAGCCTACCAAGAGACCTCAGTCACCAGGAAACTGCACCAGGAAGACATGTTTGACTCTGTTTTCTGGATTTTTTTTTTTTTTAGCTTTCTCAGGCCTTATGTGGATATATGTGACCAGACATTCAGTGCCATTTGTAGATAGATTTTTGGGGGGGGGGCACCAGCACACACACAAAAAATGACACAGAGTCTTATTATTAATCATAAAAGCCCGGCCTTAACTTAGGCTTGTTCCTAACTAGAATTAACCCATATCTTTTAATCTACATTCTTTTCCATGGATTGGTTACTTTTACTCTGTACTGCCCATCCTGCTTTCTCTCCATCTGGATGGTGACTCTGCCTTTCCTCTTCCCAGAGCTCTCTCTCTCTGTCCCCAGAAGCCCGGCCTAACCTCTTCCTGCCTAGTCATTCAGCTCTTTTTTTTTTTTTTCAGCTCTTCATTAAACCAATAATAATAGTGACATATCTTCAAACAGTGTAAAGGAATACTCCACAACAATCTTTGATGAGCAGTGATAGCTACACTTATCTGTGGATCTGAGGATACAATTTAGAATGTAGTAAGGAATTATGCTGTTCTAGCAAAGTGACATTAGCAGATTCCTTTCTAAGGTCATGACTTCACTAGTCCCAGGAAGCTGAGTAGGTTTTTAGTACCAGGTATGACTTCTTTCCTGTTAAGTGGACCTTAAGCCCAGTTAGATAGCTGTTGGTTGCCAACTACATGTGAGTACCCTTTGAACCTTTTTGTATATCTTGCTGTGCTAGTAATTGTCATGGTTCATAGGTATTCTAGCTGGGTGGGGCTATTTAATTGCTTCCCTCCCCTGGCAGTTTGCATAGTATTTTCCAGAACCATGAAGGCTAGACCTCAGGAAAGAGGCTTTCAGGTCAGATCCAGCTCCAGTCACCTGATTCATGTGTCCTAAATGCCAAGGGCTACATTGATATTCAATACTGTTGTGGTAGTCACTTGGATTACCCTGACCAACCCTTTGAAAGGAGGCTTCTTGTGTGTGGTATTGGGGGTTTTGTTGGTCTATGGTTCTTGTGCAGAGCATTGTCAGCCCTCATGGCTTAACTTCCTTTAAGATATTGTATGTGTTTGTGTATACTTGTATGTATTGTGTGTGATTTAGGTAAATATAAAACTACATGACTCAATGAGGCTTTATCAAGCAGCCTTGATGTATTTGTCCCTCCATCTCCTGTACTGATCTTCCTTCCTCTTCTCCAGTTGGAGCCCCTTCCCATTATTCCATTTTCAAATTTATACTCCTGCATCCTAATAGTCCCGTCCTTAGCACCCCGGCATTTATGGTCCCTTTATACTTTCCCAGTTGCTGTGGTTGCTCTATGTTGTGCATTCACATCTGAGGATTAAGAGCTAGTAATCACAGATGAGGGAACACAAGGCATTTGGAGCTGATTTTATTTCAACTTCAGATACTTGACATATGATCTTTTGGAGGTAAAGATCATGAATGAGATGAAAAGGAGTGAAAGATACTATTATGTGTTGAAATTTTTCTTTATTTTTTGTCCTTTTCCCTTTTATCTGTTTCCCACATACACTTCACACATGCACAATTCTCTCCCAAGTATATACATACATGTGTATACAATTATCTTCTATGTATACATACATGCATATACAATTATTCCCTATGTATGTTCATTTGTGCATATTTACTAGAGACAATCTAATTTTCACTAGGAATTTACTTTAGAAGAAACTGATCAAAGATTCCTCTTTACCTCTGTCATTGTGACCAGATCTTGGAATCTCCTTGCTTAGGCTAAGTGATCAACTTTCGGCAGGGTCAGTTGTTTGGCAACACCTTGCTTCACCCTTGTTTTCTGAACTGGTACCCAAGCCTGGGTGGACCCAGGAGTGAGGAGTGTTTTGTAGGAGTTTACCTGCCCCAGCCACATCCCAACAAGACAGGATGAGGTAGGTACAGCAATGTTAGAGCCCACTGCCTCATTGCCTCTTGAGCTTCTTGCTGAAGTCCTGCTTTAGAGGTCAAAGATGGTCTTAGTCTCGCCTGACTTGCAGATGAATATAAAAGCTCTCCCTGATGCAGCTTCCTCTGACAATTTTCTCTCTGTTTTGAGGGACTCAAAGACCTATGTATCTATCCAAACAGCTCTCTGTCCAATGCTGCCATGATGCTCTGTTCTCGAGGACACTTCTCTACCTTTGTTAATTTAGGTAACATCTTTTCTTATAAATATAGTTGATGGATTTAAAAAAGAAATAAAAAGGAAAGGAACAGACATGACCGTTCCTAGGTATGGTGGAGGAGAAAGTTTATTGTAGATAAAACAGAAAGCATATTCAGAGGCAGGGACATCTGGGAGAGTCCAGAGTAGACATGACTAAGCTGAGCGGGGCCATGTGGGGAGGGGGAAGGGAGAGGAGAAAGGGGAGAGAGGGGAACCAGGTGCAGCAGCCATGAGGTCAAAGTCACAAAAGGGGTAGGTAACCAAAAGTCTGAATTATAGGGAAGAGCCCCTGGGGGAAGGGCAGCCCATCCCCTGGGCTGGAGAATTTGAGGTAGAGGGCAGGGTATGCCAGTCATACCCTGTAATAGGTAGGGAATGAAGGGTTCTGGGAGAACCTGGAGGCCAGGTCCACTGTGATATGTTAAATAGGAACCTCAGTTGCTTGTTTTGGGTTTGAAACTTAACAGTTGAACCATTAGTGATTGATGGGTTGATGGATTGTGTATTTGTGTACGTGTAGGTGTGTGTGTGTGTGTGTGTGTGTGTGTGTGTGTGTGTGAATTTTTGTATGTACCCATGCAGGCCAGAGATGTTCACCTCAATTATTCAGAAAGCATCTCATTGACCTGTTCCTAACTAAATAGGCCAGACTGGCTGACCAGTAAGCCCTAGGGATCTCTATGACCCTACCTCTTCAGCACCAGGATTCTAAACCTGTGCTACCACAAGCAACTTATAAGGTGGGATATTGGGATAAAATTTAGTTCTTCATACTTTTGTATCAAGCATTTTATGGAATGAACTATCTTCTCAGATTTGAAACACTACTTAGTATGTACCTGGAAAATACATTAACATGCCTTTTAGAAGAATGTACCTGAATATAAAACATCAGGAAGGTAAAAGTCCAGTAGATGCTTTAAGTCTGTTAGGAACAAATGGTGACCTAGAAGGCTGACCATAGGAAGTAAAGACTGATGTTTGAATGTTGAAAATAAATTGGGGGTCACTGCCACTGATGCACATTATTCCAAACAATGTATTTTCCAAAATGCTAGGATGTGTATTAGAATAGTAAGCAGAGATATTTGTGTGAGTGGTGAGTGTGAATCTACATGTATGTACAAAGATATTTCAAAACAGAATGCCCACAGTTGGTTGCAGAGTTCTGAAGGGCAGAGTAACTCTGTAGCCATGCATGCATTCCTACAAAGCTCTTAGGAAGAACGCTCTGATGCAGTTGGTAGGAAACACAGCCACCACAGAGGGATTTCCTTCTGGGAAGAATATTCCTTTCTTCTTGTGGCTTTCTTTAAATTAGCTAAAAGGAGAGAGAGAGAGAGAGAGAGAGAGAGAGAGAGAGAGAGAGAGAGAGAGAGAGAGAGAGACGCTAATGGCAAAATTTGAGCGAGGCAAATGGGATGGACTGGGTGGAGGAGGTGAGCAGTCTGGGGGAGGTAGAAGAGGACCAAGGCTGATGGAAAGAAGGACAGCCACATCGAAGCAGTGTATAGCACTGAGTAACAGAATATTGAAAACAAACCTACACGAGGTACTCTTGATGATTTTGGAAGTGGAGAAGGAAATCAGCCGATAAGTTGCTGGGATTGAATGTAGTATAGGCAGAAGAGAGCCATGAGACCCGCTTTGCACACCTTTCAAAGGAAAGCTTCCTGTTGACTTGCTGTGCCTTTTTTGGCCACATCATTCTGTCTAATAAGAGAAATGTAAACTGTGATTAACTGATGTTTATGACCTAGAGATAAAGTATTCATATTTGTTGTTACTTTGTGCCCCAAAGCTCTGTGAAGTTTCTGAGTCAAAACTTTGTGTTTCTGCTTCTGCAAGTACTATTTCCACCATGAAATCCACCTTAGAATGCCTTGAGTGGAGACAAACCGCTTCACACTTGAGCAACCCATACCTGCTTCTAGGCAGCAAGAATCAGGCCATCTTTTGAGGTTATGCAAGATCATAAAAGGAACAGAAGAAGAGGCCAGCTAATTTCCTTGTCAGAATATTTGAATGAATCAGAGCAAACCTCTGTTGGTCTGGCTTTCACAGAGGTTACTGTCTACCCTGAACACAGGGAGGGAAGCTGGGGCTTCACTTCCTCCTTCCAGCTGTCACTGGGACCCCCTAGCAGAAGCCAAAAGGACCCTTGCCTTATGATTGGAAGTAAAATCTGATAACTCCTGAAACCCGTGTCTGCATTCCCAGCAGGTGGTTGTGGTCTGTCTTTTGTCTGGGAACTGAATCAAAATGCAAGTGAAACCTCCAAAGGTCAGAATTTCAGAATAACTGCCACACTGTATTGTCACCAAGTTATTAATGATCATCTCCCTCATTCACTCTTTTTTTTTTTTTTTTTAAAGAGGTCTGGTCATGTCCCAGGGAATGCCAGGTACATTTTTCTTAATGTCTGAGCACAAGTTACATATAACAACCTAACAACACAATACTGCCTCTTTAATGCTAATCTATTCCTTGCAATCTACTAGATACATGTAGAGTCATTGGTGTGTATCAAGAGAGCAAAATCAGATTCTGAGAATATCTGAAAGGGTGCACCAGAGTGTACATAATAATGTATTTTAATCTGCCAGGCCTTAAAATTAATCATGAATTCCCACAGAGATTTTAATAATTTTGAGATGATGTTTTTTTTTCTTCATAGAGTAATATTCTTGGACAGAGTTTTCTAAATGCTGCAAGGGTGCAAAAATGAGGTGGGGGAGGGCAAACAGGGGCAATTTCTCACTTGCTTTCCTAACCGAAGACGTGTTTACCAGGGAATATGCTTTCTTTTGCTCCTCACTGAAAGGAAAGTAGGCATTTCAGAGGAAGGCTTCCTGACCCCTTAAAAACCAGGAAATAGTGGGGGTTTCCTGGGTCGACCACATGCATCTGGATAGCATCTGGATAGCAGTGGTGATTATTTTGCAGCAAAGAGGTTCACTGCAGTGAAGGGTGGGTGTCTAGGTGACAGCAGGCATCTTGACTCTCAGGAGTTCACACCATTTCAGGAGAGGCAAACCTTGGTGAACGCCTGCAATCCGTTTTGGAAAGGGTGCCTATATAATTTATTGTCCAAACTGGGACTTTTGAGGGGAAAAATAAAAGTAAACAATCCTAGGAGGATATATGTTTGCTTTAGTTCAAGGACACATAGCTGAAGTCTGGCACATAGCTTTCCCGTTTAGCAATGCCCTTGCATTTCTCAGAGGGGATGTAGGGAGTGTAAGCCATATTAACTCTTCAAACCTTATCCAAAATAGGTGCTACATAAAACCATAAACACATAGTGTTTTTCACTAAAAATAAACAAAAATAGTTGTTGTAACACCTAATGATTTTTTTTTTTTGCAGAGATTTTCCAAGGTGTCAAAAGGAATAAATACCTAGAGGCATGCTGGACTTGCTCTGTCTTTAAATATTCAGAGAATAGTCCATTGTAGTGTCTTGCTATAGGGAGAAGAGGATTGCTCTTGTAAAACACATGTGTTTGCTTGGTCATTTTCTGTGAAATATAGTTATCAGACAGGTCTTTGTTTCTTTTCTTCCTATTCATTAAACAAGTTTCTTCTTCTTATTCTTGTACTAACTCCCCCAAATCTTACCTCAACACTTTACTAAGGACAGAAGTAGAGAACGGTGTGTGGGAATTATGCAGACTCTGGAGTTTGCTCTCATTTCTAGGGGGAGGAACAACACATTTTTTTTCATGGCTAGTATATAAGTGGAGTATTTTTCAGATCTTAAATAATATAAATGACACTTATGGGAAGGGTAAAGAGATAGGATATGGTGCAGGGGAAATGTGTCACTGTACATATATGAAGCTGATTTCCTGCTGTTGTATTCTAGGACAGGGTCTCACTTTGCAGCGAGGTGGGTCTTGAGCTGGTATACTCCCTGGCTCTGCCTCGTGAGCATAGGATGACAGCCATGTAGCACCATGCCAATTAGGATGGATGCTTCGATTGATGCTAAATAACCTGCATACTGGTAGAAGCAGGAATCTTCCCAGTATGTGTACACATGTAGGAAATTGTCCCATTACTCTTGGGTTGAACAATAGAAGAAGTTATTGCTTTACCCTGCAGTTCTTCCAAACCCGCCCCCCCCCCCATTGATTCAGTGTCCCTGCTCCCAGGAACAGTTACTGAATAGAGTACAAGACAAACTTACTATAGAAGGAAAAAGAATACAAATCACTGGCTTTGAGTTTCAAGAAAATCTCTAGGAGATTCTTGTAAACAATGGCCTTGAGCACATGTCTTTGGCATTTTTGGAGTAATACTAAGGCCCCAGCTTGGCAGCAGTTTGTCCTTGACTAGTAAAACTTCCTTCATTCCAGTGTGTTTATGAGTCACCTGCAGAAGAATGGCTTCTTGTTGAGATTTTGCATGGTAGTGTGCGTGTGCATGTGTGTACGTGTTGTATGTGTGGGTAAACATGCCCATTTATGTGCATGTAGAAGCCAGAGGTCGACATCAGGCATCTTTCTCTATTGATCCGTAGTTCAATTTTTTTGAGGCAGAGTCTTTCACTGAACTTGAAACGCATTAGCTGGCCATTCTAGAAGATCAATGAGCCCTTGGGATACTCCTGTCTTTATCTCCCAGCTTTGGCTTTACAAGTGTGTAATGTCATGCCCAAATTTAATCTGGGTGCTGGAGATTTGAACTCAGGTTTTTGTGCTTGCATAACAAGCACTTTACCCAGAGATCTGTCTCCCCAGACCAGAAAGCTGGGAGATTCTGCAAAGCTACTAGTTGCTTGTCTATGTACCGAATAACAAAGCTTTCAATAATAATTCAGAAAGCTGTAAATTGAAAGGCTTGGTCAACAAGATACAGGCTAGAGAAATACTTTTCATTTGGCAAGAGTAGCTGGCTTCC
Organism: Peromyscus maniculatus bairdii; assembly: GCF_049852395.1. Classification (NCBI taxonomy): domain Eukaryota; kingdom Metazoa; phylum Chordata; class Mammalia; order Rodentia; family Cricetidae; genus Peromyscus; species Peromyscus maniculatus. Next base: position 12,055,355 of record NC_134870.1, read on the forward strand.
AAGAATTTAGCTTGTCCCATGAAGAGCACTCAGATATGGTCCTAGGAAAGAAACTTTCCCGTAGTGTAGTGTGTGGATGTGATATTGTAACAGTGTGGATGTGATATTGTAACAGTGTGGAGGTGATAATGACTCAGGAAGAGCCTTTTCTAGAAGTTCTTCTGGGCACCATGTAGCAACACAGCCATGGGGCCAGAGAAGTGGCTGCCAGGACCTCTCCAAATTCTTTGCTGGCTTCTCCTCTTCCTCCCCAGAGCCACGCAGAGGAGATGGCTACGTTACTGTGTGTTCTGAAAGGGGAGCCTGCAGGCAGCAGAGATATGAGAAGGTAGAATATAAACAGCACCCCTGGAGACTGATGAAAGTGAAGCAGTTTGGGCACTGAGATGGAATTCTAAGTGCCTAGAGAAGAGAGCCTGTAGAGACCTGTTTGTAACTTTGTATCCAAAGCACGGTCCCTGAAGGCTCATTTTCAAAAGCTTCTGAGAAGTGATTAGGTCATCAGGGATTGATGTGTTCATAGTCAAACGACCCTTAGGGCATGGGTCTGGCTGGAGGAAATAGGGCAATGGCCATGTGCCTTTCTTTGCAGGGCATTCCGTATCCCCAGACCCTTCCTCCCAGTCTCCATCAGCTTTATTCCACTATGCCTATCATGCCGTGATGCTCTGTCCTGTTGATGAGGCCAGGCCATCGTGAACTGAAACTGTGAGCCCAGTTAAACCCTTCCCTTAGGCTCCCTTCCCAGGCATTCTACCACCATGGAAGTGACTGATAGATGACTCACTTTCTGTGGAGCAAACTTTGAGTAAAAGTCAGCTGGGGATTTGAACTCTGGTCTTTGCGCTTACCCAGCAAGCATTTTACCCAGGGATCCATCTCTCCAGTCCAGATTCTACAGTTCCAAAATGGTTGGAGATTCTGTGTACTTACTAGAATGGGGACATAAGTCTCAGGGAAAACTTTCAGGGTGGTTAATGCCTGGTCTTTATAAGCCTTCTCAGGATTTTACCCTCTGAGCCATCTTAATGGCCCAACTTAAATTTTTGATCCATGATGTATATTTGGGAAGAGATCTGCCAAATAAAACTAAAAATGGCGCATGTCCTCTAAGGAGTCTTTTATTTGTAGTGACATAGATTGTCATTATTCTTTTTGTCCATGTGATTTACCTTTAGAAATCGATTGAACATCTCCAGAAAAAAATGCAGACAGTGGAGTTAATAATTGCATCGTTATTCAGGTGGAATGGGGTGGCTAGAACCAAGGAAACACTGCCCCTGGGATGCAGGGCTCCACCACCTGCAGTTAACAAATGCAGTAATATAACTACAGTTTGCAGGATAAAGTAAAAATCCCTCTTGTAACCAGTGCTTTTTTTAAACCCTGATTCTGGGGCTTGGGAGCCCTTAGTTAAGATCAGAGCGAGTCTACAATATACTGCTGAGTCAGCAGATAATTGGGTTACGTTGTCTCTGCCTCTAGGTTCACCAATGACCACAGGGACTTACCCAGAGCATTCCACTGTCAGAAGACCAGTGTTGGCCTTGGTAGAGTTAATATTTAGTTGTCTGGTTCTCCTTCTGACCCTAGAAGGCACTGAAAACCTGTTAGTGAACTATTAGTGTGTTTCAAGGTTATGGAGACAGCAGAGGACTGTATTTCTTGACAATTATATCAATGCCTCTTGCTCATAATGCTCAGGACAGTTTGGATACCATATGACAGTTTGGATATCATACTACAGTTTTGGTTATACAACACACACCGTGTGTAAGATATGGTTGAAATACAGTTAATTTATATAAAAATTGTATACATACAGAACTTCATTCAACATAGCTTTTATGAAGGAGGTATTATGCTCATTATACAGAGGAGAAAACAATATCTAGAAAGAAAATACCTTGTCTAACATGCCAGGCAGAGACAAAAGTCGATCAGAGATTTGAAAATAAGTTATTCATTTCAGAGTCCACCTTCTTACGTCACAGGCAGCATGACTCACGTAGGTGCTGCTCACTGTTTGCAAGTTCTCAGCAGGGCGAGGGGGTTAGTTGTAGCTTGAGCAACCAGATCAATTACTTTCTGATGCTGCATTCCCACCACTGTGAGTGATGGTGAATTTTGATCCACCAAGAAATTAAACATCTTCATTGTGGGCATGGCATGGCAACCCTGGCAGAGGGTGAGATGTGGACTCTGGCCCCTGAATCTCCTGCTTGTACCATCACCTTCATTATAACAGCTGAAAGATGATTTCTGTGAATTTATCTGTTAGATTACACCATTATGTGGGGCAATTTCTTCCAAGTTCTTCTAGCATTTTTTCCCCAGCCATCCTAAAAAATCTGCCTCGTACTTAATTGGATCATATCAGTTGTGTTTCTAACACTGACATGGGTTTTATACAGCTGTTTACACTAGTATGTGTTAAAATGCATAATTACTGAAGCAATCACAGCCTGATGCAATAATCTAGCCAGCTCTTAAATATATAGTCAAGTCTTAATCAAACCCAAACGTCAATGAACATCCTAAATTCCTGCAATTTGTAAACTGGATTAAGGGCCATCAGTTCACTCCTTTAAACAGGAACACAGAGTTTTGCATATTTCATGTTAGATTGCTCATCTGTTTGCTTTGTTGTTGTTTTCCAGATTAAAAAAAAAAACACCTGCATGTTTCTAAAATGAAGTCAGAATGAGATGGAGGTTGTTTATTAGTGAGATGAGGATGAAAGTTCTATAGGGCCCCAACAAGACTATACTATGACAGCATTTTTAAATGAGTGGCTTTATATTTATGGTTGTATCAAAGAGTTGATGGATGATTCTTTATCCAAAAGGGTAAACTTATTGTAGTTTAGTTTTTGATCACTTATGAATTATTGGAAACTATAATAAGAGCTGGTAATTACAGTTTAATGTCACACAGGTTAGATTACCATATGATATGTGTAAGTCATTTTGGGGGCACAGAAGGGGGAGTAGTTGTTTATCATTGAGGGCTGAGATAAAACTTCATAAAAGGTATTTGCATTGGAGAAATAGAGGGCATCACAGGAGGATAAGCTGGGCAATGGCAACAGGAAATAGAAAAGGTAGTCACAGTCATCGGGGGATAAAAGAGGTGGAAAGTTCTGGAAGCCACACTATGGCAGGGAGGAGTGAATTGCTGGGGGAGACTCATGAGGTACAGTCTTAGAGATAACAAGGTAAGCCCACTGATGAAATGACATGCATTATGATAGTAAGAAAGCTTGTGTTCTACTTTGTTTTCTGTTGCTGTGATAAAATATTCTGAAAAGAGCAACTAAGGGGAGAAAGGAGTTTATATTAGTTCTAGGTCACAGTCAATTGTCATTGAGAAGTCAAGGCAGGAACTTCAAACATCTATTCATATCATACCCATTGTCAAGTGCAGAGAGAAATGAATGTACAGATGCTCACATCGGTGCTTGCTTGCTTAACTCCACTTTCCACTCTCATACAGTTCAGTTTCACTCTCATACAGTTCTGCCTAGGAAATGTGCCACCTACAGTGGGCTGGATCTTTCTATCTCAATAAGCCAATCTCCCACAAATATGTCCACAGACCAATGTAGATAATCCCTCATTGAGATTTTCTTTCCAGTTGATTATAGATTGGGTCAAGCTTACAAAACTGACCGTTACAGTATATCAGCTACAAAATACTAAGAGATAGGAGTCAATTGGTGGGCTGCTCTGTACCCTATGGGGATTTTTCTAGCACTTACCTAATTCATATCTAAAGAAAAGTATTGTTTCAACATCTAAATAGTTTAGATATGGATGTTTCTGATGGCCTATAGACTTGTTACGTTTCTCTATTTCACTGTCTCATTATTTATTCTTACATCAGTTTAATAAATGTCTGTGAAACCCTCACAATATTATAGCCTTTGTGCTAATTATTGATGAAATGACCATGATGTTGTCTTCTGCCCGAGAAGAAGAGATTATGTGTTATGAATATGAGGGGATTTGGGAAAAGATGAAAACAATTATACCATCTCATTATTTCATCACTAGAAATATGTCTTGTTCTTGATTTCATAGATACTCTAATTTCACCTTCTGCTCTCCACTGTGAAGCTGAGTGAAGTTTGGCTTAAACTGCCTCTATCTTAGGTGATTAAAGTTTAGCCTAAAGAAGCTTCCACACTGAGTGAACTATAACCTACTTGAATAGAGACTACTCAGCTATTCCTCCCATATTTGTCATAGGTTGTGAAGTAGGAGGTTATGATTAAGAAATTGATCAAACGCACTCTTTGTAGTACTGTCCTTGAGAGAATTATCAGCATACTGATACTTGTTGTCACTCTGTTGTCATGTGCAGGGTACTCGCAAGTTTCATTTCCACCATTCATAAGCCTACCAGACTCACACCTGTGTGATTGTATCATTATCAAGAAATATCTAGCACCTTCTCGCTGTAAGTGCATCAATTCCCTTATTACAAAGACAGTGGAATTATCCAAGGATTCTCTCTGGTAAGGCCCATCAAGGAGAGAGTGACTCTTATGGAATACATCCAAGATACACATGTCTTTGGAGAAAGACATCACTCAACTGTGAAAGATCTCTAACTCCTGCTTTGCAGTCCACCAAACAAGCTGCTAAGTCCATCAGCTTAGTTATCTTTGAGCCTTGTCTAGGCATTGACTCAGCTTCTGAAGGACCAGGGTGAGAATGAAATATCTATCTCTAATTATTCCGCCAGAAAAAGCTGTTGAAAATTATTGACAAGACCAGATCAAAGCTATACTACTCTCTCTAATTTAAGTAAGTATTGTTAGTGGTTTTACTGTTTTAACAAATAACCCCAGAATATAAATGTCTTGACAAATGCAGTGTTATTTCTCACCCACATCATCCCAGTCTGTTTGGAGAGTCGATGGGCTGTGTTTTTATGCAGCAAGCCGAGGGGTGAGGCTTTTCCTCTGGGATCCACCTTTGTTAGGTCCTTGGACCTTTCCGATTGCAGTTAATGGACAAGGAAAATAAATCTGCTTCCCAGGTGGGACTGGATAGTAGCTCATGTCGCTTCTACTCACAGCCTTTTGGCAAACTTTTAGTCGTATGTTCATAGAACAGGTTTAAAAATTTTATCTTGCTTGAATGCCCAGGAACTAGAGGAGAAACGAGACACAAGTGAATTCTTGAGGTCGCTGCCAAATAAGAACAGAAATGAGGGTTCTAATCAAACAAGCAATAGCAGGTTGAGGCTTGGTTTATCTGTGGATCAACCATGGTTTATATTTTTATCTCTCCCAACACGCAAAACATTAACTTTTGTCTATTTATGTGAGATAGTTTCTTTTCATTTTTGAAATCTTATATTTCTGGTATTGCTCAGTTGGTTTTGATTTATTTTGTATTGTGGATGGCATCAACAATGAAGAGAATAATTTTTTTTGCTTGCTTGTAATGTCTTAGTTACTTTTCTTTTGCTGTGAGAAAACACAAGGCAATTTACAAAAGAAAGCATTTAATTTGGCTTACAGTTTCAGAGGACTAGAATCTATGGTGGTGGATAAAGGAAGAGCTGAGACCTCACATCTAATCCATCTGAGAGGGGGGCAGAGAGACAGAGACACAGAGAGACAGAGGGACAGAGGGAACAAGGAATTCCGGGAGTGTTTTGAAATTCCAACTCCTTCCCTCGGTGACTCATCTCCTCCAACAAAGCCACACTTTCTAATCCTTTCCAAACAGTTCCACCAACTCTTCAAATATGGGAGCCTATGGAAGGATTCTCATTCAAACCACCACATATGGCTCCTGGTTGATCATTTGTAATCAGCCCATAGCTGTAGTAATCACCACTGAGATTCTTAGATTTCTTATTAAGTATTAACCATTGGTGATAAATATCTGAGTCAAGGTGTGATTGGGTATTATGCTGCTTTTTACTCTATAGCCTCGTGTTCTTAATTAGATGTCTGGTCTTTAGCCCATGGTGCTATTTTGAGAGGTTATGGTAACTTTAGGAGGTGAGGTCTAGCTGGAAGAAGTAGGTTGCGAGGGGTGGGCCTTGAGGTTTCGAGTCTCGCCCAGTGTATTGCCCCTTCTCTGATTTCTGAAGTGTGGACATGTGAGCGGTCAGCTGCCACAAACTCCCGCAAGAGCTACTTGCGGCCATTCCTTACTTGTCAGAATAGACTGTTTTTCTCAAACCATGAGCTAAAATAAATCTTTCTTTCCTCAAGTTGCTTTGTTAGGTTTTCAGCCTCAGTGGTTTAAAAAAAAAGTGATTAGCACAAGGCTGAGTGAGAGAGAGTGCTCATGCATTAGAATATTCTAGAACTGTTTTAATTATTTTTGATGATCTTACAGCAAATCAAGATCTGGTCTTAGTTTCTAGGAGAAGGGTCTAAAGATGTCAGTACTACAGAGGTCCCCTTCTGCCTCTCCATCCTGCCTTGATCTTTTCTTGGGACTGGGATGCTCTTTCTGGAGCTGCCCTGCCTCCTCCAGTGGCATGTTCATGCTGTTTCCTCTGAGGAGAGCAATTTTCCTACTTGGTCATCGCTGAAATGCATGCATCAGTCTTTCTGGGGTTGCCATAACAACAGTGTGCATAGCTTAAGTAACAAAAATTTGTTTCCACAGTTCTAGATACCATCGCATGGAAGGCTGTAACCTCAACATAAGAATGGGGTGGTTAATTCAGTCTACAAATTTGAGATTGAGAAAATGTTCACATGATAAGTACTACTTTTTGGTTTCCTAAGAATCTAGTTAAATTATTAAAATTCTTCTAAACTGTGAGAAATTGCCAGAAGCCAGTGTTGTCAAGAGTTTAGTTAGAAGAGCAAGACTGGAAGATAAAATCCATCCTAGGAATCTTAGCTGAGCTGTTTCAGAATGGTGACCTGCACTTAAAGTCCCTCAAAGTCACATTTCAGGTTTTGAACTGGATGATCTGCACAGGGAGGCCAATTTCCCTCCACTTCAGTGGTTCTCAACCTGAGGGTGGTCACCCCGTTGGGGGTCAACTGACTCTTTCACAGGCATTACCTAAGACCATTGGAAAACACAGATATTTGCATTATGATTCATAACAGTAGCAAAATTATAGTTATGAAGTAGCAAGGAGAATAATTTTATGGTTGGGGGTCACCACAGCAGGAGGAACTGTATTACAGAGTCTCAGCATTAGGAAAGTTGAGAACCACTGCTCTACCTCATTCTAAATCCCAACTAAGTACATCTTTGTTTTTAATATTTTCCTCTCAAGTATACCACACACCGAGGCTGACAGATCCTTTCATTATCGGTCTCATTGATACCCGCACACCCCTATCTCTCCCCTCTAAGTCTCGACCGGGAAAACTTTCTAGTGTAATAGCATAAGAAGCAATTCAGATAAATGTGGAGGTAGAAGGTAAGTGTTTTAGACTAGGGCCCCTTCTGCATATACATTAGAGGGACGTCTTCAGGAAACTGAAGGATTTATTCAGATTGGCGGCCGCTTGAGAGCCTGTGAGGTGGCGGGGACGTCCCTCCAGTGCTGTGGCTGGTGGTGTTCCTCAAGTGTAGATAATCAACCTTGCATTTTCCCTCTGAAGATCTAAGCCGTGTGGTTGCATTCTTCAAAATAGACCATCCATTTCAAACGAGTACATTTCATTTTGATCTACACGGCAAAAGTTTTCACAAATGAATTAAAAACAAAACAAAACAAAAAACAATCTCTAAGTTCTCACTTAACTCTTTCCTGAACTACCTGCATGTTTCAAAGTCCAGAAATGTGGAAAACAAGATTTTTTTTACTTTTTATTTCTTTAGTAAATATTGTTGGTGTGCAGCAAATGTTCAGTGAATACATTTTCTTTGGATATAGTGTGAAGGGTTTTGTTTACTTGCTTTTGATTTGTTTCAAATACCACTTTTATCACCATGGCCTTAAAATATATAACCCAAACAGAGGAGAGAAAGGTTCAGATTTTGGAAGCAGATTTAGCTGATGTAAATTTATTCTAGTGCCCCGTCTTTCCCAACTCCAAGTATGTAAACCATTAGGGTTAAACACATGCTATTCCAGCCCACATTCCCTGTGAGTGGCATTATTATTGTTGTTTATCACTGTCTCAGATTTTACAATATGCTTGGTGCTGTGGAAGACATTAAAAAGTCACAGCTCTTGCCTTGGGGCTTACACTCAGATAGGCAAACAAACAAAATGTATTTAAGAAGAGGTAGATTGATCGCCGAGATGCAATTTCCCAGGTGTCTGTATTTGTGCTTTGGGTTCGTTTGTCTTTTAACCAGCTGTGGGCTAAATCAATCCTGAACTTTTACTTCAGAACAATGACATACTTGATAAGAGCTCAGAAGGAGCCTTGAGGGGCAGACCACGGAGCCGAGTGGCCCGAGAGCCCGCATCTGGAAGTCTCTGGGATTCTGAACCACACTCTTTATTCATGTCTCTTTCATTGATTCAAGCTGTTTGTAGCAGATATGTTCAACCTTTTTTGGCTTCTCTGGGCCACACCGGACAAAGAAAAATTGTCTGGGGACACACATGACTTCTTCATTGTGAACAAAACCATCAATTAAGCATTAGAACATGATGCTAAGGAGAAGGCTCAGAGGGTAAAGGGCTTGATGGGCAAGCAGGAGGACCTGAGATCAGACCTCCAGCACCAATGTAAAGGCTGAGGATGCTGCACACATTTATCTGTCCAGTGCCGGGGAGACCGAGACAGAAGGGTCTGTAGAGCTCAGCAGCCAATCAGTCTAACAAAGCCAATAAGCTCCAGTGAGTTCCAGGGAGAGGTTCTGTCTCAGAAAAATAAGGTAGAGAGCAACAGAGAAAGACATTTGACATTAACTACACATATACACACACTCACATGCAAGAACACATACATCGGCCGGGCGGTGGTGGCACACGCCTTTAATCCCAGCACTCGGGAGGCAGAGCCAGGCGGATCTCTGTGAGTTCGAGGCCAGCCTGGGCTACCAAGTGAGTTCCAGGAAAGGCGCAAAGCTACACAGAGAAACCCTGTCTCGAAAAACCAAAAAAAAAAAAAAAAAAAAAAAGAACACATACACCACACACAGGAACACATGTACACACACACACACACACACACACACACACACACACACCAGACTATGTATATATGCATACATATAACATACACAGAAACACATCTTCACATACAAACACACACAAACTCATACACAGAAACATGAACACATACATATAACACACACACACACAAGCATATGCATGCACACACATACAGGCAAAAATTAGAACATCAGGTTTTGTGGCCAATTTTCAAGTACTAGGCCAGTTCTATTAATGAGTTTTAAGTTTTGATTTTATTTATGTATTTGTGTGTATTCGTGTGTGCACGCACATATGTGTGGAGGTACGTGTCACAGTGCATATATGCAGGTTGGAGGACAACTTGCAGGAGTGTTTGCCTTTGGCTGTGTGGGTCCTGGGGATTGAACTCACGTTGTTTGGCTTGGAGGCAAGTGCCTTCGTTGCCCAACTGCCTCACTTGCCCTGTGAGCAAGTGTTTTAAACCTTCGCTGGTTCTTTTTACCATCTGAGACACTTATTTGTACAAAATGTCAGGAAACCTTTATTTCATGAGTGTATTCAAGTCTAATTTACAAACCAAAATGAACAAAAATGTTGTCTATTTTACTATTGGCGAATATTTGCATTTTTTCTCTTGCAGACATAAGGTAGAAACAAATATTTCTATTTTGCAAATTATCTTGGTGATTTTAGAAAGTGTGTGTGTGTGTGTGTGTGTGTGTGTGTGTGTGTGTGTGTAAGGATGCAGAAAGGACCTTTCCCCTAGAAATCTAAAGACTGTGTATACTCAGTTTTGAATGACACCAGACACCTGTCTCTGGGAGCAGGCATCACCCAGGAAGCACAGAGGACTGCAGGTGCATGCTCGGTGAAGCTGTGGAGATGTCCGGACTGCGGGTGGGTTGACAGTCATTCCCTCACGCTGATGAGAGCAGCTACCATTGCAATTGCTCAGCAGAGAGTTTAGGAGCAGGAAGGGGTTCCTCATGAGCTTCTCCATCAGTGGGAAAGATTTCAGCATGCAGAGCCATGCCTCTTTCCATCTTGGTTTCTGGAGTGTCTTTTTAATTGCTCTTTCTCATCACATGCAGCAGTGTGGTATGCCCTTCCAGATGGCCCACACAAATGCTTTGTCGTACTTCACTCACTCTTTGCATGTCAAGCATCTCTGGGACTACATACACCACCAATTAGCATCTTATATTCATTTGACAGGAAGGATCCTGCAATGTTTTATATAGTTTTCTTGGATAACATTTGCATGTTGCGGTATTCTTTTCTCTTAAGAAATGGGATTGTGATTGTGGAATTTTCCTTCCACCCCTCCTTCCTCCTGATGCTCTCCCCGCCTATGAGGCAATGCTTGATCTGGATTTCAGCAGCATGTCTTCTACACTCTGGTATTTATGGAAGCTGGTGAGACCATGCTAGCGTGCTTACCAATGTAGTAGAGGTGTTTACTGACACATCTCTCCTGGAGCCTGTGTTTCTGTAGGGGTACTCTCTGTTTGTTGCTTATAGATCATGAATTCCCTGACTGATCCAAAGTTTTGGTGCTGACGCCCTTTTCAAAAGTCACCTTACCCAACCTTCCTTCCTTATTTTGAGCTCTGTGCTAAGCATTTGGGAAGATGAAATTTGCATGTTGGCACCAACTGTGAGGAGCAATCTTGCGATTTTGATGTAAAAAAATGCATCCATGACTGGGGAGATGATTTAGTCAGTGAAGTGTTTGCTGTGAAAGCATGAGGGCATAAATGGGGTCCCTGGCACCCAGGTGAAAATGATAGGTGTGGTGGTGCACACTAGTGATTCAAGCTCTGGGGAGACCAAGACAGGACGATCTCTGGGGTCACTGGCTAGCCAGTCCAGCCTACTTGACCAGTTCCAGGCTACTGAGAGATCCTGTATCAATGGAACACCACTCAGGTCTGACCTCTGCCTCCCTGCCTCCCACACTTATATTCTATAGTATACAAAGGAAATAAAATGCACAGGGCGATCATATTGCATCTGAGAGAAGATGGCAAGTAGCTTTAATGAAGTTCCCAGCCTGACCAGTTTGGACTTTTCACAGAGCAGGGAATAGAATGCACAGAACCCCACTGCCGTGTGTTTTCAACAAGCTCACTTTCCTGCTGCACAGGGACTTCAGATGTCACAACTTCATTCTCAGGTTCTTTGAGACACGTTCTGTCCTAAGCAGGTGGTATTTCTCATAGCCAGTTACTCAGTCTAGGAGCCTGGAATAAGCAGGAATCCCTCCGATTCTCCCATCTTCCCTCCAGAAGTCAGTCATCAAGTTCATTTCCACTGTGTATTTCTTCAGTCAGTTCAATTAGTGCCACTACCTTCTCCTGCTGCTGCACTCGACAGACACTCCAGTTCCTGGAAAGCTCCTGTGACCTCACACTGCCCTCCCTGCTGCCTGCATGCTGTATAAGACTCATCCCTTGGCAACTACAGGGAATTAGTACCAGGTCTTGAGGATGAAATTTGCAAATACTCAAGTCCCTTATTTTGAATGCCATCTGGATACAACCTATGAATAACTATTTATTTATTTGTTTATTTATGCATCTGGGGATTGGAAGTAGGGCCTCACACTTGCTAAGCACGTGCTCTACCCCTCAGTTCACAACACCCATAGCCACCCAACTCTAGATTATTCATAATGTATAATACAATGTAAATACATGCTATATTTACTATGAAATAATGAGAAGGAAACCATTACATATGTTTAATACAGACACACTTAAAAATATTTTCTGGGGTCTGGAGAGTTGATTCAGCAGTTGAGGGCACTGGCTGCTCTTCCAGAGGATCCAAGTTCAGTTCCCAACACACATATGGCAGCTCACAACTGTCTCTAACTACGGATCTAGGGATCCAATGCCCTCCTTTGGCCTCCGCAGGCAAGAAGAATGCATGTGCTGCACAGACATATGTGCAGGCGAGATATCTAGAGACATAAAATTTCAAACTTAAACAAAAGTCTGTCTGCAATTGGTTTCATCTGAGGATTCAGAGCTTGTGGAAAAGAAGAGTCAATTGGAGCAGATTCCTTCTGACTCCTCTTTGCTGGCTTTCTTTTGGACTTGGTACACAGCTCAAATGTGGTTTCCAAAACCTATGAGTCCCCCTAAATCCTGCCTCTTCGGTGTCCTTCTGCCACTTGACATACACAGGTAAGGTCTCACCAGACTGCTGTTGGATGGAGGCCAGCTTCTGAACAGTTTTTGATTCTTTCCTACCTTGAGCAGTGTGTGCTTGCCTTGTTTCCCGCATGAAAAGCTTCTCCTTCTTGCTCCTCATTTTCCTTTCTATTCATTTATTTTATTTGTTTTTCTAAGATAAGATTTCACTCTGTAGCCCAGGCTGATTTGGAGCTCTAATATTGGTGTCTACAGTGCTAGGATTTCAGACGTGTACCAACATGCCCAGCTTGCTTCTTTTAATTCCTTCCTTCCTTCCTTCCTCCCTTTCTTTCTCTCTCTTCCCTTCCTTTTCTTCCTTCCTTCCTTCCTTCCTTCCTTCCTTCCTTCCTTCCTTCCTTCCTTCCTTCCTCCCTTTCTTTCTCTCTCTTTCCTTCCTTTTCTTCCTTCTTTTCTTCCTTCCTTCCTTCCTTCCTTCCTTCCTTCCTTCCTTCCTTCCTTCCTTCCTTCCTTTCTTTCTTTCTTTCTTTCTTTCTTTCTTTCTTTCTTTCTTTCTTTCTTTCTTTCCCTCTTTCTTTCCTTTCTTCCTTTTCTTATTTCTTTTTCAGAGAGGCCTCCAAGAGGCACTCCAGCAAAGCAAACTCTCTGCTTACATTCTGGTGTGGAACTCTGTTTATTTCCCTCTAACCATCAATCAAATACTAAAAATATTTTGGCTATTTATCCTGTTATTTGCCTGTTGACAGTCTACTCTTTCTTGTTTAAGATAAACAGTGTATTCACAACCAAGGATGTGTTTAATTTACATTCCTGACACTTAGCATAGAGCCTGGCACAGAAGTTACCGGGAATATAATTGCTCAATGAATGTCTCCAATGAGTTTGTTGTTGTTTTAAATTTTATGTGTATGGCTGTTTTGTCTGCATGCGAGTCTGTGCACTGTAGTGAGCCTGGTGCCCACAGAGGCCAGAAAAGGGCATCAGATCTCCTGGCACTGAGGTTACCGATAGTTATGGGCTGTCATATGGTTGATGGGAATCAAGTGTGAGTCCTCTGGAAGTATGGTCAGTGTTCTTAACTGCTGAGTCATCTCTCCAGTCCCACCACTGAGTTATAAAAGGAGTTGAGTGGGTATATGGGCAGTGTGTGTGTGTGTGTGTGTGTGTGTGTGTGTGTGTGTGCATGCAAGTGTGTCGGAGATGAAACAGATTCTAATTGGTGGTAGGAGAAGAGAGAGGAAGGATACACCAGCACTATGTATGGAAAGTTAGGTCAGATGCAAGGCCCCAGCCCGGGATCAATGCACAAGACCTGCAGATCTGAAACCAGAGGCCTGGTTTTCATAGTGCTAGCAATTGCTGGAGATCAGTCAAGTGTGCAATGATTGGCACCCAGAAAAGCAGCACAATGTACTCATTGACATAGAAGAAAGAAGAGAAGCGCAGCTCCAGGGTAGAACAGTCAACAGAGCTTCAAAGCAGTCACATGGTGTGACTGGGTCACTTCCCACTCAGTATGTGGGACAAACTTCCACTTCCACATGTACATATACGTGGAACTCTTTTGTTCAAATTACTCAATCTCATCACTTGCAACTTAAGTTTAGAAGCAGGAGGAGAGCAAGAAGGGCTAAGTAAGCAGTGGTTCTCAACCTTCCTAATGCTGCAGTCCTTTAATACAGTTCCTCATGTTGTGGTGACCCCAACCATAAAGTTACTTCGTTGCTACTCCATAACTGTAGTTTTGCTACTGTTATGCATAGTAATGTAAATAGCTGATATGCAGGATATCTGATGTGCAACCCCCAAAGGGGTCATGACCCACAGGTTGAGAACCACTGGTCTAAAGGGACACATTTTTTTCAGATTTCTATAGACAGTGAAATGAGGTAGCATGGATGGGAACTTGTGTTGTTACAAGGTTTAGGTTGAGGGAAGGAGGTGCATTCTTCCAAGAAATAAAAACATTGCTCTCTGATCTGATTAGTAACGTGCATGAGCTAGGAGACTCATAATAATGCCCATACCACATGCATCTCATAAGTACTTGGTACGCAGTAGGCATTATATTGGCCTACTGTGCACCTGACACAAAAACCCACAGCACATGTATGAAGTGGTTTCAATGACTGCTCTATTTTCAGAGCAGACACAGAGTTCAGAGAGATTAAATGCTTTTCATGGCAAATGTGAAAAGTGGGATTTAAACCCTGCTCTGTGTTTATTTACCACTTCAACTATGCTGTCCTCTGTCCACGGACAAGGACACTTAATCAATGGGGACAGGACTTAGCTTTCTCTAGAGAAGTGGAAAAATGTGCAGTGTGCATGCTCCTGTTCATGCATGGGCATGTATGTATGTGTGTGAATGCGTGTGTGTGTGTGTGTGTGTGTGTGTGTGTGTGTGTGTGTATGCATGTGTGCAGGGCCTGAGGTAGCTTTGGAAGGTATTGTTCTCTGGGTGTTGTCCACCTTATTTACTGAGGCAGGTTCTCTCAGTGGTCTGGAACTTGCTGAGTGCACTGACTGGCCAGTGATCCCCACCAGTACGGGGGATTACAGGTGCCACACTTGGCTGTTCTGTATGGATCCTGGGAATGGCCTTAGGCCCTTATGTTTGCGTGGCAAGTGCTTTTGAGACAGAATGATCTTCCCAGCCTGCTTGAGTGTTCTGGAGGTTGTTGACACCAGGAAATACATATTGTCTGAATAACTACCATGCAGCAAATAATCAAATATGATACGCCATCATCAGCTTTCCTTCCTTTCTTCCTTCCCCTTCCCTTCCTTCATTTCTTCTTTCCCTCCATCCCTCCCTCTGCCAGAAGACCACCATCTCAGGTCTTGACACTGTTCTCTTCATTCTGGTCTTCACAGTAGTTCCTCCATTTGAAAACCCAGTCCTGCTCAGTGACCCATGGAATTTTAGAAAGTCATTTCACTCTTCGAACATAATCTAGTTCAACAAAACTATGCATGGTTATTTAAGAGCAAGCGTTCTAAGGAAGAACTCACACTCCAGTGTTTAAGTTTGATTCCTAAATAAACTCAAGTGGAAATGTTAACAAGAACTGTTGCAAAGGAGCCTGAGGAGTCCATTTAAAACTACAAAGAGAATAATGTTAATTTTAGATATTATTCAACTTTGAAGGGTTATCAGTAGAACAAAGATGCCCCAGGAAACAGGGGAAGTAAAAATAAAAGCTGGCATGGAAGGGGGAAATCTCACAAGGCCTCACCTATAGACAAAGAACTACACCAGCTAGGGAATGCTAAGAGTGGGAGGAATAGGTCTCCCCAGGGATGAGCCCCGTCTGGGGCTAGTTATCCAATACTAAGTGGTCAGACCGGAAATCATATATGTACAAATAACAAGTAACACTAAATAGATAGAGGTTGTATTTATATATTTAGGTGTGTGTGTGTAACAATAACAATTAAAGAAAAAAGATACCAAGATTTTGAGAAGGACCAAGTGGGGCATGGGAGGGATCGAAGGGAGAGAAGGGGAGAAATTATGCAATCATGTTTTAATTAAAAAACAAATATAATGTTAAAAAAAAGCAAAACAAGGGAGCAATCTGGATTTGTTCTTGAAATTGTCACTTAGGGGAATTGTCTTAAAGAAGACATTGAAGGTTTTACCAACTCCATTGTTCCTATCTTCTGTTTCCAGGTAAAATGCAAACCAGATACAAGCAGGTTTTAAAAACACCATTTTACATGTGAGATAGGCCAGAACTGTTGAAGCAGATCAGATCTCTCATTTTCATATGCATTTACGCATTTAAAAGCTTATATTATTGACTCTGTTGAATGCCGTGACTTCTGCAGGCCCATTATGGCTCACTGGATAGCTTTTTATTTGGCATTGTATCAATTTGGAGCTTAGAATGTCATGATCTTAATGCAGACAGCAGGTATGCATGGGAGATGAGCATGGCAAAGAATAAAGGAAGATGCACATGCAGTAGGCAATTTTCAAATGTCATCTATGAAGAGGAGAAGAGGGCAGGTTCTACTTCTTGGTGTATGCAAGGTGCTTCCATTCCATGACCTGGCTCACCATAGTGCCGAAGTGCATGGCAGACCATTTGCCCCTTAAATAGCATAGGAGACTAATTTATGTTACACACTGTGAACCAAGGAGGGAAAAACACTTAATTTTATTAATAGAGTGGATTTCAAATCTCAACAGGAGACTGCAAAAACACCCCCAAAGAAGCTAATCCGTGTTATTGAGAGATGAGACATCAGAAAAGCCTGGGGGCATTTTTCCACTCTGAGTTTATTCTCATGGAAAGTTACCACTAGGCCACCAGGGTCTGAGCATCTTCTGAGTGAACAGCGTTGTTCTATACCTGATGTACAAACATCTAACCCCTGAGCTTTACAACAGGGCTATTAATGCTTGGCATAAGCCCCAGTGAAACAAACTGAGCCAGGATAATAATTTTGTAACCTCATGTTGACATAACCCACCAGCTTGCTGAAGAGCCCCTCATGTCGAGAAAAGAGAGAAACTATAATGATTTTCAGATACAGTTGACAAGAGACCATTTAGTAAACTTTTATTTTTTTTAACTAACAGTATGCAAGGATGCTGTATTCTAGGCTACTAATAATCTCATCAGAATGCAAAAGCAGCGACTGTGTTATAAAACCAATGATCTGTTATATTCTGCAAGAATTTACAAAAGCCTAATGTCATTTACTACACCATGAGAACCATACTTGGGTAAAAAAATAAAACACAACAGAATTCAAAAACTGATTACAGCTGACGAAAAAAATAAACTGTGTGTGAATCCAGTGGTTTGAAGGTATAGGACACCACAGTTGAAGACGTGGAACTGAGGGATGGCTTGAAAAGGGAAGGCATCTGTGTTTGGGAATGTTTAGTTGTGCTGTGTCATTTAGGACCAAGGTGGAGCCAGGACATTGAGCCAGGATGCTCTCTGGTCCATAGTCAGTATGGAGTATGTGGCAGCAGCTCAGATTGTGGGGAACTTGGAGCCTAAAAGAGTTTGTTTCCCTGCTCTAAATCCTGCTTTCTCAGCTGATACATACATACATACATACATACATACATACTCCGTCATATAATACATACATATATATAAACATACATACATATAAACACTATACATACATATAAACACTATGCATACATATAAACACTATGCATACACACACACACACACACACACACACACACACACACACACACACATATGTAGCTGGAGAGCTTCTCTCCAGATTCCCCAAGCCCCGCAGTCCCACAATCCACTTATAAAATAATCACTCAGACGCTTGTATCACTTATAAACTGTATGGCCGTGGCAGGCTTCTTGTTAACTGTTCTTATATCTTAAATTAACCCATTTTTATAAATCTATAGCTTGCCACGTGGCTGGTGGCTTACCGGCTTCTTTACATGCTCTTCTCCTGGTGGTGGCTGCAGTGTCTCTCGCTCCTTCTTCCTGTTTCCCCAATTCTCCTCTCTCTTTGTCCCGCCTATACTTCCTGCCTGGTCACTGGCCATCAGTGTTTTATTTACATAGAGTAATATCCACAGCACACATATAGTTTATATGACCTAAAAGAGAGGACTTTTATTTAGCTGCATTTGGAACAACTTTCATTAAAAAGTCCATGGCAGGGATCTGTCAGGATTTCTGTGCAGCTGCGATCCACAGCAGCTTGTTCTCTTGTCCAACTAGTGTCCTGTGACCAGTGGAAGAGCATAAGCAATTCTTTTGAACAAAGTTGGCTTCATGCTCTCAAAGGATTCATGGACTCAACTCAGGCCCTTTGTGGCACTTTAATTTCATAGAGAAGTGAATGTATTTCATTTTTCCACTGACAACCACAACAAATTCATCTGTCTTTTATTCAATAATAGAAATAAACACAGACCAATTTTCTGAATTGAATATTTTATTTCTTTCCTTCATTCCATACAGCAATAATATATCCTACCCACCTATCTATCTTCATTATCATCTAGCCATCATCCATTTCTACTCATCCATTACCTATATATCTATATGTTCATTATCTCTTATCTATCTATCTATCTATCTATCTATCTATCTATCTATCTATCTATCTATCTATCTATCTATCTATCTATCTATCTATCGTGTATCACCCATTTCCCATCCATCCACCTATCAATCCATCCTCTATCTCTTCCCTTTCTACATCTATCTATTAACTGTCTACTTATCCATTGTTTTTCTATCTACTTATTATCCATCTACAATAGTCTATCTATCTATCTATCTATCTATCTATCTATCTATCTATCTATCTATCTATCTATCTAGTGTCAATCACCTACCATCTATCTATGATATGTACTTTTATCATTATCATCATCTATTTAATATGGAGAGGGGGAATCTCATGTTCTTACAGTTGCTGTATTTACTTGGAAGAAATTGATCAATTCTATCCTTTTAAAATTAAGTACTTTTGAACCATTTACAAAGATCTCTGGAATGGAGGTGGCAGAATGAAAAGCACAGTTTTATTGTTAGAGGCCCTTTTGAGTTTTGTTTACTAGCTTCTAACAAACTGATTCCTCACAGCAAACATATTTCTGGATATCCTTGAAGTATACTTGGTCTTGCAAACTTGGAGTCATTTTGAAGTGTTGACTAAGGCACCTCTAAGACATCTGGCAATAATGAAGATGGAGCTTTGAATGCTTTGGGATTTTATGAATGGGTTATAGCACAGTCACAGATGAATCATTAAAGCAAATCTCTATAGAAGGAGGACGCCCATATTTCTTGATTGCTTGGAAGTTGCACATCCTGGTAGCTGTCAAGAAAGAAGCCCAGATCTCCTTTTAGTCTCAATACCTTTAGGATCAAATGGATTGAACATTAAATAAAGTTGAGTTGTACCCAAGAACATACTTTCCCGAGACATACATCAGTGTTTCTTAGAAGAGGTGGGTACGTGCATGAAGTATCTGATCACCCACGAAAGCAGTTCAGTGGAAGAGCAGTCCCTTGCCTTTGGGTGCCCTGGGTGATGGGAGAACATTGCAGTTCCTTTCCACAAGAGCAGATCTTCTTGGTCTCCTCAATCTTCTTAGATAAAGCAAATTAATCTTCTTTTATGTGCCTACAATACAATACACATCATTACCTCACATCTCTCAACTGTACTATAAATATGCCTCTATACGTTTGTTTATTGTTCATCCTACCAGATGACCAGGTCTACAGTAAATAGCATTGCCATTTGCAGCATATAGCTGAGGACCTGCCACACTTAGGTTTCTACCAAATGGTTCAGTAAATGAAGAACCGCAGGAGAATTAATGTAAAATAAGGCTTCCAGGGAAACTTTTGAACAATAATATTCACAATTTAGTAAATATGGACTGCTGAACACTCAAGAAAGGTGAAGGGATTCTTGACTTCTGGGGGAAGAAAAACTGTGAAAACACATTTTTTTTTTCTTTAGTCTAAAATGCATGGCATTACAACTGGAGAGTAGATCCTTTTTTTAATCCAATAAGAAAAAACAAAATGAAAATGTTGTCATGCTTTCATGACAAGACCATCCATATATAATCAAAGTTATCCATCCTTCTGAGGCATGCATTTACTCACATTTGCATATACATGCATGTATGTACACACATATGCATGTTATCAATTACTCTGTAAATGTTGATAATCAATCAGAGAGATTAAATGATGTCACATAGTTAACAAGTGGCTGAGAGAAGAGTAGAACTCTTCAAAGTCACAGTGCTTTTTACTCAGTTACTCTTAATGTAAATAGAGAACATGAACAAATTCTTCTACATGTTACCACTTCCTTTCATCTTTAATATGTCTCAAGGAAGTCCTTTCCCTGGGGAGATCTGAGCAGATATATATTCATCACAAACAGAACAATAACAACAGGCCAAAGAAATGATTCTACCCAGCTTTGGTAAACCAATGATTTTATTGGAATTACTTACAATGTCATAGATGAGGGGTTACTCACAAAATTATAGGACACTTGGTCAGTTGGGTCATACCAAAAAGCTCACCCAAGTATGGGTGAGGACTCATGAAATTGACATCTCTGTGAAACCCAACTTTCAGGCAGTTCCACCAAAGAGTCTCTTCTTCAGTGATTTTTTTTTTTTTTTTTTTTTTTTTTTTTGGTTTTTCGAGACAGGGTTTCTCTGTGTAGCTTTGCGCCTTTCCTGGGACTCACTTGGTAGCCCAGGCTGGCCTCGAACTCACAGAGATCCGCCTGGCTCTGCCTCCCGAGTGCTGGGATTAAAGGCGTGCGCCACCACCGCCCGGCAAAGATTTATATATATTTTTTATTATGTATACAATGTTCTGTCTGCAGGTCAGAAGAGGGCACCAGATCTCATTACAGGTGGTTGTGAGCCACCATGTGGTTGCTGGGAATTGAACTCAGGACCTCTGGAAGAGCAGCCAGTGCTCTTAACCGCTGAGCCATCTCTCCAGTCCCAGTGATTTTTTTTTTTACTGCTTATATAACTTGAGGGGGGCACCAATAGAGTCTTTTAGTTTTCACATGCTTTCTGGGTCTTCTGAATCTTCCTCCGTCCCCAGGAGGGAAAGTTAAAATCCAGATGATATGCTACACAGAACAGGTCTATACTTCAGTGCACAAAGTGAAGTCTTCTAGCTTCTGCCTGTGTCTTACCCTTTAGAACATTTTGAGACCATGTAGAATGAGTCCCCTGGTTCTGAAATCATGTGCAGTCACAGAATTGATAAGGAAGACAATGCCATTCTGGTGATGGTGAAATCACAGTCAACAACCTGATCCAAAATGATTACTATGGAATGAAAACTCCCAAGGTCCATGCATACAAATGAAACCTCTCCTGTCTGAATTTTAAGAACATGATAGATACATAGTGTATCAGTTTCTTTCTGTTGATATGATACAATCCCTGACAAAAGAAACCTAAAGAAGGGGTTTATTGTGGTTAAAAGTTCCAGGGTACAGTCAACCACAGTGGGGAAGTCATCAAGGAAGGAGCAAAAGGCCACATTGCTTCCACAGTCAGGAAGTAGAGGGAGATGAATGCTGCTGCTCAGCTCTTTTTCTCCGTTTCACTCCATCCAGGACCCCAGCCTATGGAATGATGCTGGCCACAATTAAGTTGGGTCTTTCCACTGTAACCTAATCAAGATGAGCCCTTGAAGGCAAGTTCAGAATATAACAGTCTTAGATAATCTGTCACAGGTGTGCTTGGAGCCTTGTCTTCCACATGATTCTAGATGCTGTCAAGTTGAAAATCAATATTAACCATCACAAGCAGGTTCCTTGACATATTGTATAAGGTGTATAGAGAAATTGAAAGGGGAGCAGAGGAAAAAGAAACAAACATCTTTTAAGTTGTAAACATGATGAAGTAGGGCTGGGGAGGGGATGGTAGTGATAATGTTGATAAAGACGATGACAGAAAAGGGCCACACATTCATGCAGTATGTTTTTGTCTGAAACTTTCAGCTCAATTCCATCTAGCATCTTCCCTCTGGCAGTTATGATGTGTATACAGGATTACACTTTGGTTTCTGCCATGTACAAGGCTGGCTCCATATGACTGTAGGTTAGATTCACAAGGCTGAGAATGTGACCATGGTATCTGCCATCATTTATTCCCCGAGGGAAAGCAAGTCTGGCTGTCTTCTGCTAGAAAGCATTTTCTTCACTGAATGAGTTCATTTTAGCTGTCAGCTGTGGGGTATCTAAGCATCACTGTTTGTATGCAACATTGCCAATAGAATGCCCACCCACCTCCACTGGGGATAAGAATCCCCAGTGGGGGGGAAAGGCAGCTTCCAAGTGAGTGAAGCAGCTGTTGTTTTACACAGAAATGTCAAACGCACAAGCAGATTTCTCATCACCAATTGGTGGTGTCATGGCCAGTGAAATACTTTGTGATTTTATGGGATTTGAGGAGCAGCAACTGGTGTTATGTGGATTAAGTTATAAATATTATAAACTTTACCTGGAAAATGAACCATTCATTGACTAGGATTTTATTGCTTATTGCTGATTTGAAATGGGAGGTGTGGAAGGCAGAATTACTTTAGCACATATTGTTGAAAATCTGAAATGACAGTGTTATCTTTTAGTTTCTTTTTGTTAGTAGTTAAGTGGATATAATTATGTTAAGTATCTGAATATAAAGAGTTTTTCCATTTTAGTTGGCCCTGGAGTCATTTCTGCAATCCCATCTACTCTATAAGCTGGGGTAGGAGGATCACTAGTTCAAGGCATCTCTGAGCTAAGAGTTAGTTCAAGACTGTTGGGGGAAACTTACTGAGATTGTATTGAAGATAAAAAACAAAACAAAACCATCTGGGGATGTAGTTTAGGGATAAGCACTGGGTTAGTATGTACAAGGTCATAGGTTTAATTCCCTAGTACTAAAAAAAATAGGGGAAAAGTAGGCTATTTTAAAATTGATATATTTTCTTGGACATAAAATATTGCCATTTTCCCAATTAACTATAAAACTTTCAAGTATCTATAAGATTTTTCCAAATGCAAAGAAACAGAAGCTTTATGCTATGTTTTTATGCTGGCCTTCCGTTTACTTGTGTATCTCCCTAAATATCCATAACTTATCTATGAAGCAATGCAACCATCTGCCATCTAACTCATCTAACAATGACCAATTAGGGGGTTCTGTAAGAGGTGCCCTGTGTTTGACATCATAGAAAACTGAAAGGAACACAATTTTTATTCTATGTTTTCTAGAAGTTTCCATCTTGGGACTTCTCATTTATAGTGTGAAGGTGAGTGAGCTAACTCATCTTTGTAGTGATTTTCAAAACAGAAAGTAAACCAATGCAGCATCTCTTCTAGTCGACAAAGATGACTGACGCATTAAGCTACACCATAAACATGAGGCCAACCCCTAGATCTCCTTTAAGACAAAGCCCTGGTTAGGCGCAATGTCAACGAAATGCATTGAGTTGACTCTAAAATGTTGTCTACTGGCTCATGGGTTAAAGTTGTCTCTCAGCTGGTGGAACTCTTTTGGGTTCCTTGAAGAGGGAAGGCCTACTTGGGGGAAACAGATCATGGTGGACATATTCTTGGAGATGGATCTTGCTAGCAAAGAGTCCAGCCCTGACTTCTTGTGCACAGCTAAGCAAACTGCTTTTCTCCATCTGTTCCTGCCCTGATATTCTGCCTCACTGTGAACCCAGAAGCCATGGAGGCAAAGGGCCATGGACTGAAGTTAGCTGTGATGGGGATCATGAGCAAACAGGTGGTGCCAGTGGGTTGTCTAACACATGGCTTCCCTGTGCTCTCCACTGTTAAGCATTTCTGCTATTTGCTTTGGTCTGCCTGATTGTGTGATGGAGGAAGTAACTAGGTGACTTAAGAGTTAACATAAGTCATCATTGTAAGTTACTGAAAACTAGTATTGTAATTTCCTCTGGAGTTGAGCCATTTTAAACTGGCATCATCTTTTCCAGTACTACAGTCTCTAGTTTAAGAATTGGTCAAGGAGATTACTGGACTAACTTGGACAGGAACCAACTAGTGTAACTCCAGACCAGAGTTCTGTCAACTCGACCTCTTTATATGAGAACTTTCATTTTTAATGCCTAGTAATAATAAGACATATCTTAGTGTAAGTTAGGGAAGCAGCCTAGGTTTTAAACTCAACCTCCTTCATCCCCTTCAGCATCTGCTTCTTTCCATGCTATGTCGAGTGCCTTTTACCTTCCCATTCCTCCCATTTTAGGACATTGAAGCTACAGTTCTCTAATGGGTTGCATAATCAAGCGATAACCTATTCTTGTAACAAAAAGAGTCTCAGGTGATTATAAGGTTCAAATAAGGCAAGCACTGTGCTTTGGATAGGCCATTTATCTCCATACTTGTCTCTGCTTTCTTGATGTCGCTTTCTGCCCTGTGTACAAATATGACCTAGACATTTGGGAGGACAGATCAGTATGGAGCACCTTTGGTTTAGACTGCTACCAGATTGTAGATTCATAAAGACAATTAAAAACAGTAAAAGCAGGTTTACTTTTTATAATTTTCTTGTTTAACAAGAAATTTATTTTGGCAATTTGTTTTGCAGGGCTTTGTTACCTCACATTTAACTATGTAACAATCGTTCTAATGAATTTGCAGGTCACTTTGGAGGTTGGTAATGCAACAGCAAAGTTTAGTTGCTGGGATGCTGAGTCTCAAGGGTTGGGCATGCATCAGAGGCTGCTTCGTTTATTTAGTCTGTAATAGGCCTTGAGCAGGTGTGACAAAAATTCTGATGATACAACACATCAGACTTGTAAGAATTCCTGGGAAATGCTTTCACTAAGTTTCATACATTGTCAGAATCATTGGTGTCTTAGTCACATAGAGCCAGGCTGAAGACTCGTAGGACACACAGGGGCAGAAGCTCAGGCCTGTCTACTTCATCTCTTTTCCCACTTGCCTGAACTGCCAAGTTCAACCCCTGCTGGGGCTAGCGCCTGTGAACACCCCACTTTCTGTCTCTTCTACCATGGACCATAGAACAATATCAGAAAGATGTTTTTCCCAAATGAATTACTAATAAAGATGCTACCAGATCAGCCCACCACATCGCTTCAGAGAGCTCTGAATGTTCTTCCTCCTTAAGAAAAAAAAAAAAGATCTTGTAAAAGCTCCTTTAATTTTATTTTCCCTGTATTCTTAATTATATTAAATACCCATATATTCCCTCCTTGAGTATTCATTTAGAGAGAAGGTTTTGTAATAGTCACATTTAATTTATCAGGGTGCAATAATTTGTATTTCCCAATCATCTAGCCAACTTTGGTTCATTATACTATTGTTTCACATGAGTAAGTTAGCAAAGTTTGGATTGATTGACTCTAATTAACTAAAACTGGTTCCAGGCTGTGCATCTATTGTCATGGTAGCTAGCCGCAAAGCCCTAAACTGCTAAGCAATGGCGATAGAAGGTAATATTGATTTGAAAAGTGTAGATAATATGTAACCTTGGGCTTATCACTGTTTGGAAGACAAACTACAAAGAGGAGGGAGATGGAAGGGAGATGTATTAGGATGTGTTTTTAGGCTGCTTGGGAGTATAAATTGGAGTTCTCAGTGGGCTCTCTTCAGAGATGCATTGAACTAAAAATGAATTCAAAGTTGAGCAGTAGGAAGGCTAAGGATTTCATGGTTTTTGAAACTGTGAAGAAAGGAAACACGCTTGCTGACAACCATTCCAAGACCCATCAGAAAAAAAAAATACAACAGGGATGCTTTGAGCTTGGTAAAGGTAACCATTTCATCTAGAGAGCTGTGAGTGTCAGCATTTGCAATCTACACTGTTCGGTGTTGTTATTTTGTAGTTAGTAATAACCTTCAGCTGAGAATAAATGGCTCTCAGACCATATAACCAAGCCAAGACAAAATAAAATAAACAAAACAAACAAACAACAAGCCAGATTGCACTTGGATCCTGTAAGTGTGAATGAATACCTCGCTTCTGGCTCTTGATGTCAAGGGACAAAAAACAAGTTAGAAGAATTGCCAGGCAGAATGTTTAAGGTGAGCATCGCCATTGAAATTTCAGCTTCCTAATGTAAAGCGGTGTGGGCTCTGAGGCTCCTGACTTAATGTCTTGGTTACTTAATGTCCTTGTGTGCGATAGCTGCAGCTTGCCTTTCCAATTAGACCCTTTTTGGTTTGTTTGTTTCTGTGTTTGGATGCCGCCCAGTGCCTCCTACATGCTAGGAAAGCTCCCACCACTGAGCTATATTCCCAACTGGGGTGTGTGTGTGTGTGTGTGTGTGTGTGTGTGTGTGTGTGTGTTTAAATTATTAGGTATTAAGAGCTCCATGGTCCCTCTTTCTGGTGACACTCTTAGCTGAGCTGCCTTCTCTATCTGCTATTTCTCATGCTTTCATGCCCGCAGTAGAACAGTCCATATTCTAGCAAATGGACGAAGTGAAAATTTAGCTAATACAAAACAGAAACTTGTTTGAGAAGTCCTTTCTTGGCTCTTCGAGCTGCCTCCCTCATTCATTCTGCTGGGAAGTTTTTAAGGCTTTGGGGACAGGCAACAGGTTTTTGTTTTTTGAGATTTTTTTCTGGGGGTGGGGATGGTGGTTGGAAGCGGTACATTATACAGTCCAGGCTGGCTTCAATAGTTGAGAATGACCTTGAGCTTTTGATCTTCTTCTTCTACTTCTAGGATTACAAGTAGGTGTCACCATGCCCAACAAGGACCTTTAATGTCAGAGTTGTTTAAAGTTCTCTAAAGAAACTGACACAACCAGATGTGTGAGTAAACATACACATTTTTTCCATCTAAATATCTATATTACATTTAATCTGTAATCTATCTGTATGTCTATCATCTACCTACTATATCATCAATGTATCTATCTATCTATCTATCTATCTATCTATCTATCATCTACTTGCTATATCATCAATCTATCTATCTATCTATCTATCTATCTATCTATCATCTACCTGTATCATCTTCACCTGTATCTATTTATCTGCTCTATCATCTATCTAGCTACATATCTAACCTCTATGGAGAGATTTATGTTAAATTCTTGGCTCACATCATTGTGGTAGCTGGTAAGCTCTCAATCTTTGATGTGGTCTGGCTGACTGAGGCCGCCGTAAGAACCATCTCCATTTCTCCGCTCCAGTCTGGGGCCACCTTCTGGAGAATCCCCTCTTGTTCTGGATTAATCATCCATTCAGGCTTCTCACCCACATTGTGGAAGGCATTGGCTCTACTCAAAGTCCATTCATGTAAATGTAAACCACATCCCTAGCCACTCTTAGAAATGGCCAGATAACGGTTTAACGAATACTTCGACATCATGTCCCAGTCAAGCTTACTCGTGAAAGCATCTGACACACAGCCTGAAGTCTACAGGTGCCTTTTTTACTGAAGAGTCGAGGAAAGGAAGATGAGAAAGAGAGGAACGACTTTGTTTCCAAAAACAGACAGAGGAACAGAATGCTCGCAATTTCTCACTGGCTTTGATATTTGAAAATGACTGAGTTGTGCAGATGACAAATGTCTGTCTTCTTGGATATCTTAGTGACAAAGTGTCTTCACCTCCTCTGTTAAGTGCGAGTAGGGTTCCTCCTGCTGCTAAAGCACTGGGCCCCCCAAAACCAGACACAGTGACGAAAGAGAAGCAGGCACAGCTCTGCTCAAGCTCCTCTCTAGCTCCCTCTAATGGGTCATCTTGGGATTGCACACACATAGCCCAGAGGCTTTTTGCCTGTGCTTTCTTTCAGAATTCAAAACAACAGCAGTCCAGCAGATCTTTCGGTGTATTTGAGATTCCCTTGCATCCCCAGCAATAGTTAGAACAAATTCACTTCTCACAAAGTAAAAAGAGAAATCAGGCATTATATCTTGATAAATTAGATATTTATTTTAACATTTTCAATAACTGGATAAAAAATATTCCTTAAGTCTCTAAATAGCTGAGGAGAATACAGAAGAAAAAGACATAGTCTCTGCCTGTAAGAAGTATATGGTTTTCTGGAAAGCAAACATAATGTGTAGTGAGTTATAGAATAGAGCAAGATGTTAATTATTATTTTCATATGGAAGTTACAGGTGTTGTACATAAACATGAAATGCAATGGCTCTTCCTGTGTGTTGATAGATTTCAATGTATGCTACACAACTGAGCTACTGGGGTGGTTTGAACTGTGCTAAGAATTAGCCATTTTTATTCAAACATTTCACTCTTTTTCAATGTCTTGTTTTCTTAGTGTAGTTTTTAAATTTTTAATTTATTTAACTAGAAATCATCTTTATTAAAACTGTATAGGAACACGTAAGGATTTTTAAAAATAAACAGATGAGCCTATTCTGAGCTATTGCTGGTAAATGGGATAGATTCTGGTGTTAGCTAGCTTTCTACTGCTACAACCTGAAATAATCAGATTACAAAGGAGGAAGGTTGACTTGGCTTATATGTCACAGGCTCTGTCCAGGATTGGCTGGCTCTATTGCTTTGTGGTAAGGCAGCACTAATGGAAGAAATAACTTATGGCTGAGCATGCCTGGTCACTTCAGAACAGACCTGGCAATCTTTGAAAACGTTCCTAGTGATTTAAAGAACAGCCAGGCAGCTCACATGTTGAGATTTCTACCGCCTCCCAGTAATGCCTTCCTGAAAACAAAGCCACAGAAACAAGGTCCAGGGGTCAGGGGTCAGGGGTCAGGGGATGAGGTTAGCAACAGCCCAAACTATAGCCTTCTACTTAGCTTCTTTTCTGAAAAAGCTAACCATTTTGTCTGATGGCTGTAGTTATTATTACGAGGTTAAACTTGAACGTGGTTTTCAACAATGAACAATCTCCTCTAGCTTTTGTCTCAAGAAGAAAAATGTACATTATTTAGAGGTCATACTGAATGCATTCTACCTTGTTAATAATTCCTGGATATGTAAAAGTATTTTCAATTCTCCACCATAGTAAGTTGATCTTAGAATCCTTCATGGTTTCAACCTCATCTTGGCCCAGAAGAACCTGGTAGAAGAAAATAGCTTCAGAGAGATGTGCTCAGAGTTCAGTTGAATAATGGCTACTGAGGGGCATAGGTCCTCATGGGTAGACGTTATAGGAAAAACACCACGGCCCTGCTGACATGCATGCACCGGGTTGACCTGGAAAAAACGCACCAACTGCAAACATACAGGAAAACTGTGATCTCTGAGTGGTGGGACTTGCCGGAAGGGCTGAAACAGGATGATACTTGAAGGAAGGTCAAGGAGCAGAACTCGGCACGGCAAGCTTGTGTTTCCTTTCCATAGGCCTGCAGGTCACGTACCAGGGTTAGCAAGGAAGTTTATGCAAATATGATGATCAGGCAGGGTGGGACAGAGAGCCTAACTCCAACCCAGCTCCCAGCTCTGACCCTTCCACTAGCAGACATATGCTAAGGAGCATCCTCTAGGTCTGGAAAGATGAAAAGACACCCCTGCCCCACTCTCATGGGTTGGTGGAATTAATCTTGTGAAAATGGCTCTTATTACTGAATAATATCTACAGATGCAGTGCAATCTCTTAAAGAAAAACAAAGGCCCAGAGGCATTCTTCACAGAACTAGAAGACAGGAAAAACAGATTGGAATTCATCAAGAAGCACAAAGGACCTCAAATAGATAAAACAATCTAAGCAGAAAGAGCAATGGTAGAGGTATCTCGGTCCAGGACCTCAAATTATGTCACAGAACTATAGTGACAAAATTAGCAAAGTAATATCACAAACCAGAAATGTAGCAAACGTAACAGAAGATAGACACCAACAGTAAACCACTTATTCTTTGGCAGAGGCACCAAAAGTGGCATTAGAGAAAAGAAAGACTTTAACAAAGCATTCTGGGAAAATTGGCTAGCCACATATGCACTAAACAGATCAAAGACCTTATTGTAAGATAGGACCACTGAAACAGCTGGGAAAAAGCGTGGGAAAAGACTTCAGGCCATCTCTATAGGCAGACTTTCTGAGAAGAGTTCTAACAGAAGAGGAAAGGCTCCTAAGGATTGACAGATGAGACTACAGGACATTAAAACCTGTGCAGCAAAAGAAACAATCGGCAGAGTGAAGAGAAAGCCCACAGAATGAGAGAAAAATCTTTGCCCACTGTCTCACTGCATGAGGACTAATGTCTAGACTCTATAAAGAACTACAAAAATGAAACACCAATGACCAAGTCCACATACCAATAAATGCATGAACTAGTGAATTAAATGGAGTTCTCAAAAGAAGAAATACAGGGCTGGAGAGGTGGCTCAGTGGCTAAAAGCTCTTGCTGCTCTTTCTGAGGACCCAGGTTTGTTTCTCAGGACTCATGTTGGGTGTCTCACAAGTGCTTGTAACTCCAGGGTAATCTGATGCCTCTGGCTTCTACAGGCACATGCAGTTGTACACACACACACACACACACACACACACACACACACACACACACACTACAGAAGATAAATATTTGAAGAATAAATGTTCAACATCCTTAGCGATCAAGGAAATGAAAGCTAAAACTGCGTGGATGTCCCATCTCACATTATCAAGTGAGCACACAGTAGTGAGGATGTGGGTGGCAAGCACCCCTTTGTCCACTGAGGTGAGAATGTAAACAAGTGCAGACACTGCAGAAATCAGGATGGAGGTTCCTCAAAAGAACTGAAAATAAAGTTATCACTTGATAGAGGTAGAGCACTCCACAGCATATGACCTAAGGGACCTAAATCACTACAAAGACCTTTGCAAGTCCATGTTTATTGCTGCACTCTTCACAATAGCCAAGGTACATGGAGCTAACCCTGGATGCCCATCAACAATTGTATAAAAATATGGTCACTATACAATTTATGTTAGAGTCAGCCATAAAGAAAAGTGAATTAGGCCATTTGCAGTCATGTGGAGGAGCTAGTGATCATTTTCTTAAATGAAACAGTCCAAATTCAGAAAGAAAATATTGTGTTTCCTCTCATGAAGAATTTAAGTTTACGTATACAGATCCTTTCCCTCATATGCGATATATATGATATATCACATACATGGAAGCAGCAATGGAGAAGAGGGGTGATTGGAGAGTGATAACATGAGCACTTTACAGTGATCTAAGTGTATGAACTGTCATAAGAAAGTTCATGTTTTCCTCTATGCAAACTAAAATAAAAAAATAAGGAGAGAATTCTTAAAAAAAAAAACCACATCAAAATTTGTTTATCTGAAAGTCAAGAGGTTGAAACAAAGCAGGTAAGGTGAGCCCCACTCTCAAGGGGTGTTGGGGAGGCCCTGGCCTCATGTCAGGCCTCAGACACAGGGATCTGGACTTTGCAATTTAATGGTCTTCCCAGCTGATTCTTGAGCAGGGCAATGTACTTGTGCAATAGTTAATGAATGAGGGCACATAGGTTCCACATGAAACCGAAAGGTATTTTTCCATACAATGCTTGAATTAGAGAAGAAAACTGTTTTCCCTAGGCAGCCCTGAATTTGAATTAAAAAAGACTTTGTTTTGTATTTACTTCTGCTCTCTAGTCTACACCCTGCCCCTTCACCTGTTTATGATGTGTTTATGATTTGTTATGGGTGCAAGTTCTTCATTGTCTTTGGTGTTTTCTTCCGACCTTAAGTGTTTCTCATGGACCGTGAACCAAGATTAATCCTGTCCCCAGACATGTCTTCAGCACACAGTACGTACAAAGAACACAAGCTGAAGGTAGGTCTCTGCTTCTTTGGGCTTTTCTAATTCAGTAAATTGACTGTCACATCACTAAAAATAGGAAGTCTGAACTCAGGCTCCCCTCCCCTTTTTTTTGATCTGAGGTTACTTTGCTTACCATAAATGAAGGCCACAGAAGCTAAATATGTGTCTACTTGAATGATGGCTTTATAGCAATAAAATGAGCCCACAGGGGCTAATGACTCTGTAATCAGCTTTTTCAACCACTTTTTATATTGGGCATAATTTTCTCTCTCTCTCTCTCTCTGAGAAATTCCACATCATTTATCACTAGACTAACATGAACGGAATGGGGAAAGGCATGAGCTGAAAGATTAGAGACCACTGCCTGGCTGCTGTGACTTCTTAGGGTGGATTTGCCTGGAGCAGACGATTCCATTTTAGAGACTGGTCCAGCTCTGGTTCAAGCTCTTTTTTCCGTTTAGGAGTCTTCTGTTGGCATTGGTTGAATAATTTATGTTTTAAGAGTGTTTAGTCTGTAGTTTAGAAATGAGAACTCCACAGTTCCTCAGATCAGTTCTCATCATTCTAAGTTTCTTTTAATGGTCTATGATATCCGGTTGCTATTAAGAGAAAGCTATCAACCCCTTGATGTTGAAATGTCTGAAACCTGGTGTTGGGTAAGCTAGGCATTGGTGGTATGTGTACCTGTAATCCTAGCACTGGAGAAACTGAGGCAGAAAGATCTTGGCTTCAAAGTCATTTGGGGCTGCATAATTAGATTCTATCTCAGAAACACCAAACCAACCAACAAAACAAGCAAAAAAAAATTGGTTTCAGGGTAAATCTGAGGTCAAGTAATGCTGCTATATTGTCTTCCAAGAAGGATGCACCAGTTTACATCCTCACCAACACTGGCTGTCTCTTCTCTGGTGAGGGTCACGGCAACTGGTATACCATATCACTCATCATGTTTTAATTTGCATTTCTCTAATGATTAGGGATATTAAGCATCTTTTATACACATCAGTTGTCCATTCACCTGCTTTCTTAGATTTGTCTATGATTCTCTAATGGCAAGAATCAAATATCTATTCTTTCGTCATTTAAAAATGCATTTTCAATAGTTTTACTTTGGTTTGATTGAGTTATCTAAATAGCTATTTTCTTTATTGCTTAGGAGTTTGTATAGCAAAATTTATATACTCCCTACCCTTTACCAGTTACTCTGTTAAACTTCTTGGGGCTCATTATCCACCAAGATTCAGCATACTTTAGATAAGGCTAACCCAAGCATCCCTTACATTGGCCTCACATCGAGATAAACCCCTGCAATCCAGAGTTGGGTTTAAACCTCTTCTCAGGATGTGCCTGCTATTTTGGAGACTCAAAACAATAGCTGCCCTTTTAATGTTATACCAATCTTTGTTTTTATTCATTTAGTATAAAATGCAAGTAAGGAATCTTTCAAATCTTACCCCTTACACCAGCTGCACGTGTAAACAGGAGGGAAGGGTTTTCACAAATAGTTGTTCAACCATTTGCTGTTTTCAGGATTTCTAGATCTGGTCTTTCGTCATTGACCTGGTTTCTTGCATTACGGACATAGGTGATTCTGAGGCAACTCTCCCTGAAGGTTTTCTTGGTTCCTAGAGGTTTCTGTGTTATGCTACAGTTACAACCAAAGACGAATCTTCAGTCCCTTTACCTGCCCTGAATCTTGTTTCTGAGAGGGACTCCTTCCCGGTAAGGGTAGGAGTAACGTTACACTCAGGTTTCTTTCAGTTTAGGTTAGGTAACATGACTGGTGATAGAGGAAACATTTCGTGTATTTTTAAGTGACCTCTGACTGTGTTAGTACAGGTTAAGTGGGAATACCGACAGATACGAAAGTCCAGGTGCTTAAAAAGTCTTGGTGTTCTGTGAGTAAGAATTTAAGACTGGAGTGTGCTCTTTTCAGAGGTCCAGTTTGGGAGGGAGATGAGTTTTCACCCATTTTCCAAGATATGGAACCTAGGAATAGTCCCAGTTCTGGGCAGATATCACATGGGAGATATAGAAAAGAAACTCAAGAAATAAAATACCAATTTTTAAATACAGAAAGTTGAATTTATTTTATAAAATTACAATCTTTTCACCGCCCCTTTTTGGTATGTGTATCATTCCCCCTAAAGTGGAAAGAGAACTCTCCAACTCATTCTACAAGACCAGAGAGACCAGAATTAGGATCCCACGTTCTGACAGAAACTTATGAGAGTTGTTGGAGTAAATGCCTGAGCTCTGATGGCCCTCAGCACCCCAGCTCTGCTGCCTACCCTCAACAGCCCAATCAAACAGACAAGCAACCGTTTTAGGAATAAAACAGATTTATTTAACCTGGTCATACTGTGAAGAGGAGCAAAGATGGCCAGTGACCACTCAAGTTCATCTCCCAGGGAAGGTTTGGGTTCAATTTCAGAGCATATAATTAAGAAGTCTTGGTCAAAGTGTGGTGAGGCACATCATCAGAATCCCAGCTCCAGTCTCTCCCAGAAGGTGGACTGAGAAGTTGTCAGAACTGTGGGAAATCACTTCCTGGGAGACAAGTTCCCGCTCTAACTGGTACCAGGATTCAGTCTTTCCCTTCTCTACTATGAAGATGTGCTGTGGGATGTTCTGTATGTCCTGTGGGAGCCCTTCTTGGGTTCTTTGTGGCGTTACCCAGCAGGTCTGCATAGAGGATGATTAGGACCATGGGCCTGAGTGCAGGTGTCTGAGATGGTCTGCACTTGGCTGTGCTGGGGGATGGTCTGTATGTCAAGTTGTTCTGATTGATCAATAAATAAAACCTGATCGGCTGTGGCTAGGCAGGAAGGATAGGCGGGACTAACAGAGAGGAGAAATAAAAGGACAGGAAGGCAGAAGGACTGACTGCCAGCCGCCACCATGACCAGCAGCATGTGAAGATGCCGGTAAGCCACCAGCCACGTGGCAAGGTATAGATTTATGGAAATGGACTAATTTAAGCTATAAGCACAGTTAGCAAGAAGCCTGCCACGGCCATACAGTTTGTAATCAATATAAGTCTCTGTGTTTACTTGGTTGGGTCTGAGCGGCTGTGGGACTGGCGGGTGACAAAGATTTGTCCTGACTGTGGGCAAGGCGGAAAACTCTAGCAACAAAGATGTACACAGAGGGTGACTACATTTAGTGAAAAAAGACATCTAGAGGCTCTGGAATACTCATGCAACACTGGTGGGAATGTCAGATGGGCAAACAAAATATGGAACAGAATTTGGTGATGTTCTAAAAAGTGAAGTATATATAACCACTGCGTGATCAAGACAATCCACTTTTGTGTATTTACTTTAGAGAATGAAAATGTCTCAAAAATTGCTCATGAACAGCCATGGTAGTCTTATTCATTATGCAAGAGGCGACCCAGACACTCATGAACCAATGCTAAGTGAACACAGTTTGTGAAGTATGTACAATGGATTTCCACAGGAAAGTTGAATTGAATTAGTAACATATGCTAAAATATGGCAGAAGCAGAAATATTTGACTGGAAGAACTAGTAAATGGTTTTGTTTATTTTTTGGCTCTTTTGGGGGGCCCGCCACCCAACTCCCAAATACACACGGAGGCTTAGTCTTACTTATAAATGTCTGGCCTTAACTTGGTTTGTTGCTAGTCAGCTTTACTTAAATTATCAGGTCTAGTTTTGGCCTCAGGCTTTTATCTTTCTCTATTTCTGTATACCTTTCATTATTTCTTACTCAGGGTCTGGCTGTGTAGCTGGGTAGCTGACCCATGATGTCCTCCTCCTTCTCTGGCTCCTAGATCTCTTCTCTCTCATATTTCTCCTTCTATTAATTCTTTCTGCCTGCCGCTCCCACCTAGCTTTTCTCCTGCTTCGCTATTGTCCATTCAGCTCTTTATGAGACCATCAGGTGTTTTAGACAGGCACAGAAACACAGCTTCACAGAGTTAAACAAATGCAATGTAAACAAAAGTAACAACCCTTAAAATAATATTCCCAACAAGTAAAAATTCGATAAATACTATATGAATTTGCTTATTGAAAAGTTTATGAAATGCAGAAAATAGCTGGGTTATTTCTTGGGCACAGAATAGGGCTTTCAAATATATATAAATATATGCTCTTTATTTCATGTCAATTATATATTATTCAAACTGGAGAGACTGGGGAGAGGGAGAGAGAAGAGAGAGAGGGAGGGAAAGAGAGAGAGAAAAACAATAAGAGAGAGAGAGAGAGAGAGAGAGAGAGAGAGAGAGAGAGAGAGTCCAAGTGCAAATGAGAGCAGGCAGATC
Organism: Peromyscus maniculatus bairdii; assembly: GCF_049852395.1. Taxonomy (NCBI): domain Eukaryota; kingdom Metazoa; phylum Chordata; class Mammalia; order Rodentia; family Cricetidae; genus Peromyscus; species Peromyscus maniculatus. The sequence goes on from NC_134870.1 coordinate 12,091,130, forward strand.
TACTCCAGAGAAATTTTGCTTTAGTAAGAAGTTAGTGAAGAGTCTTTCTGGAAAATAATTCATTATTATATTTTATTTTAAATTCTTTGTCTTTGAGATTATAATGCAATCACATCATTTTACACTTACCTTCTCCCCTCCTAACCCTCCAGTTTGCCCCTCTTTACTCTTTTCCAAATTCCTGGGCTTCTTTTCATCAGTTGTTACACTGCACCTTTGAGTGATTTCCGTACACCTCTCCTTTCCCTTTGCCTCTTCCTCTCCTTCTCTCACTACTCCCTTCCCCCCACTGTGATGAAACATATTTTTCTTAAGAATTATCAAAGACTATAATTCCTTCCCAAACTTTTAAAAATTACATTTATTTAGTGTGTGCGCACATGTGTAAACATGCTACAATATGCATGTGGAGGTCAAAGAACCTTTTGCAAGAGTTCTTTTTCTTCTTCCACCTTTGTGTGCCAGATCTCAAACACAGGTCATCAGGCTTGGCAGCAAGCTCCTTTACCCACTGAGTCATCTTACTTACCCAAGACTCTAATATTTGAAAATGACTCCATAAGTCCCTTGGGTGGAATGTGATATCTTATTACCTGGAACTTCTTGAGGAAAGCAAAATAAACAGACCAATTGCTGTCTACCAGAAATGAACAGAGCCTTGGGAATGGAGGGAACAGAGAAAGACTGGAGAAGTGATGGCAGGAAATGTGCACTGTTGCTGAAGGGCTGTTGATGGAGATGTCTGTGAAGGACCTTCCATGGAGATGTCTGTGAAGGACCTTCAATGGAGATATCTGTGAAGGACCTTCCATGGAGCTATCTGTGAAAGACCTTCCATGGAGATGTCTGTGAAGGACCTTCCATGGAGATGTCTGTGAAGGACCTTCCATGGAGCTATCTGTGAAGGACCTTCCATGGAGATGTCTGTGAAGGACCTTCAGTGGAGATATCTGTGAAGGACCTTCAATGGAGATGTCTGTGAAGGACCTTCAATGGAGATGTCTGTGAAGGTCCTTCAATGGAGATGTCTATGAAGGACCTTCCATGGAGATGTCTGTGAAGGAGCTTCCATGGAGCTATCTGTGAAGGAGCTTCCATGGAAATATCTGTGAAGGACCTTTCATGGAGATGTCTGTGAAGGTCCTTCAATGGAGATATCTGTGAAGGACCTTCCATGGAGATGTCTGTGAAGGTCCTTCAATGGAGATACCTGGTGTTTAGCTCTGACTACTTATGGTTGTGTTACTGTGACATAAAACCTCCATAGAAAGGCTCTTTGGGTCAATCTCAGAGCAGAGAAAGGAACAGTTGCTGAACACACATGGAAAAGAATTTGTTATATAGGACAGATTTGCGAATAAGCAATTGGAGATAGAGGTCTTATGGGTAATTTTGAGAAGGTATTTGTAGTATCCAGCTGAAGAGAAAGAGGTACTCATGATATTTGGATAATTTCTTCTGACTTTTAAATCATATATGCCAGCGTAAGGAATTCAGATGTTAGCATATTACAGCATTGTTCTCTTACAGTACTGACTTAAGTGGTGTTAGGGTGACAGTGGCATGTAGGGTAACAGGGACTAAAGGCAGAGGATATACTTTGATTCAGAATTTCTCCAAGGTCCAGCCTAGGGGCAGTTAGTTGTGTGGCAGCCATGGGTCCATGGGTATGACCTTGAAAGTGTGTGTGTATATGTGTGCATGAGAGCGACTTTCTACAAGACCTACTTAAAAATTCAAACATACAATGAAAAACAACAGCATAACATCCAGGTGGAAGTGTTCTGGCTGGTTTTATATCATTTTGACCCAAGCTAAAGTCACCTCAGAGCAGGGAATCTCAGTCAAGAAAACAGCTCCATAAGATTGGGCTGTAGGCAAACCTGTTGGGTATTTTGTGGTGATTGATGGGGGAGAGCCAGGCCATTGTGCATGGTGCTATACCTGGGCTGGTGGTTCTGGTTCCCTTCCTTCCTTCCTTCCTTCCTTCCTTCCTTCCTTCCTTCCTTCCTTCCTTCCTTCCTTCCTTCCTTCCTTCCTTCCTTCCTTCCCCTCTCTTTCTTCCCTTCTTTCTTTAGTGTTTTTTTTTTTTGAGACAGAATTTCTCTGTTTAGTCCTTGCTATCCTGGAACTTACTCTGTAGACCAGACTGGCCTTAAACTCAGAGAACTGCCTGCCTCTGTTTCCCAAATGCTGAGATTAAAGGTATGTGCCACCACTGCCTGGCTTGGTCTGGCTTCTATAAGAAAGCAGGCTGAGCAAGCCATGGGGAGCAGATCAGTGCTTCTGCATCAGCTTCTGCCTCCAGGTTCCTGCCCTGTTTGAGTTCCTGTCTTGATGTCCTTCAATGATGAACAGTGAATATAGAAGAAGCAGCCAAATAAAACCATTTTTCCCCAAGTTGCTCTTGGTCATGGTGTTTTATCACAGCCATAGTAACCCTAACTAAGACAGGGAGTGAGTATAGAGGTGACAGAGGATGAAGGATGCTGAAGCTACCCTCTCCAGCTTCTCAGAAAGAGACCATGTTTAGATTGGCTTTTTGATCTAGTTCCTGTGTGTGTGTGTGTGTGTGTGTGTGTGTGTGTGTGTGTGTGTGTGTGTGTGTGTGTGTTTGCAATGGGGGGCATTTTTCAGGCCCATCTATTTTTTTTTTAAACATGCTATCTCACTGAATGTGTAGTGGACTGATGAGGCTAGCCTATCTGGCCAGCAAGCCCAGAGATCTGCCTGTCTCTCCCTGTCCAGAGCTGGGATTATGAGCATGGTTGCTATGTTCAGTTCTAAGTGGGTTCTGGGGAATCAAACATAGATCTTCGTGCTTGTGAAAGGAATAATTCACTGGCTACTTTGTTGTTGCTATAACAAAATACCTGACAAAAGCAGTTCAAGAGCTGGAGGTTTATTTGGGCTTACGGTCTAGAGGGTGCAGTCTATCCTGCAGGGAAGAGGGTGATAAGAGTATGAGGAGGCTGGTCATACTGTATTCAGCCCAGTACTGGATTTAATTGCCTCTCTCCTCACTTAACATTCTCTTCCTTCCTTGCTTCATTTGTTCCTTCCTTTCTTCCTTCCTCCCTCCCAGTCTTTCTTTCTTTTTTCCTTCTTTCTTTTTCTTTCTTTCTTTCTTTCTTTCTTTCTTTCTTTCTTTCTTTCTTTCTTTCTTTCTTTCTTTCTTTCTTTCTTTCTTCTTTCTTTCTTTCTTTCTTTCTTTCTTTCTTTCTTTCTTTCTTTCTCTCTCTCTCTTTCTTCTTTCTTTCTCTCTTTTTCTCTTTCTTCTTTCTCTTTCTCTTGTTCTTTCTTTCTTTCTTTCTTTCTTTCTTTCTTTCTTTCTTTCTTTCTTTCTTTCTTTCTTCTTTCTTTTTCACCTCTTCCCTTTCCTCCTCCCCTACCTGTGATGTGTGTGTGTGTGCGTGTGTGTGTGTGTGTGTGTGTGTGTGTGTGTGTGTATGTACGTGTGCATATAAGCCTGTGACATGGAACATTTGTGGAGATCAGAGGACAACTTTTGGGAGTCAGTTACTTTTCTGCAGTATGGGCTCCAGGGGTGATTCCCCAATGAACGTTTTTAATGCTCCCCTTCCCCTTTTAGTTCATCCTGGGACCTCAGCTGATGGGATGGTGCCATCCACATCCAGGGTGGGTCTTCCCTCCTCCGTTAAATGTCTCCCATACATACCCAGAAGTGTGCCTCCAGCAGGTTTCCAAGTCAATCAGGTTGGCATCTCTTGTTAGTGAAGGTTAACCCTCACACCCCTCATTCACCAGATTCCCAGCACTGAGATAATCTCAATAAGCAAATGCTAAAGATAACTCCTCAGGGTCAAAGTTTCAGAGAAATCTATGCATGGCTTTTTGACTTTTAGGCCCAGGGCAGCATGTTATAGACAAGAGCATGTGACAGAGCATCTGCTCAAGGAGGGAAGTGACCAGGATACCACCATCCTGTGAGGACACATGTCTGGGGATCGGCCTTTTCTTCTTCTTGTTCACTCAACTCCTGGAATCCCACAGGCTGAGGACCAAGACTTTAGCACATAGCCCTTGGGATTCATTCCAGCTTCAAACCACAGCAGACTCTGAGTGCTTGGCTTACAGGCAAGGTGAAGAGGTAAGGTGGAGATGGATCAAGCTGCCTTAGGGGAGTTCCCATCTGAGGAAGGCAGGCTGCTACTGGGATCCAGGGTACTGGACATGAGGACAGGGATCAAGAAGCTGTAGTGGGTAGCTGTTCCAGCTTTGACCTGGAAGTCCTACCCCCACTGAGGCTTCGGTAACTGTCACGCCTACAAGGCGGAGCTGAGACAGGAGCCCTGAGGACCTGAGATCCAGATGGGCCTGCTCTCTTGGTTCCTGGATCCTGCATGCTGGAGATAGACTGAACAGAGTTCTCCAGAGAACACTGCTGGACTGGACCCTGTAACCTATTCCTTCACTTGTAAGTTACCCCACAAAATAAACCTTCCTTTTAACTACGTAGAGTTGCCTTATTATTTCAACCAATAAGAAGCCACTGGCTTTTCTTCTACAACATTATGGGACAAAGGAAATTAAATTAATTTTTGACAAGGTTTCATATTCCACCATTGGCCCCATCCACATATTAGTAACTAAATATAAATTTTATCCCCCCCACTACTTACTTCTATATGAAGAAAAAAATAACATTTTCTTAGAAGAAATTTGTAGGGTGAAAAAACTGTAGTTTATATGTAAAAGACACAGTGCCTAGCATCTAGTACACACAGAACATCTTTTGCTAATGTTTAGTTGTTATCTCTAGGGCTCAAATTTTTACTGAGAATAGAATTCAACACTTAAAACTGGGCTAGGGGCATTTCTGGTAAAAGCTGTTTATAAAACAAACAACAAACAAAAAAGATGAAATTCACTTTTTTTGTATAAATATGTATGTGATATGAGTTTGTGTGTACGTTCTCATATATGGGCACAAATGTGTGCAGGGGCACATATACACCAATGTGCATGTATGTACGGAGACCAACAGTTGACCTTGGGGGGCTTCTTCAATTGCTGTCTACCTTATATATTGAGGAAGCCTTCCTCACTTTAACCCAGAGGTTGATGGTTTACTTTATTTAGCTATATTCATCTTGCTCCAGGAATACAAGGTCTTAGCCTCCCCGGTACTGGGAGGACAGGCCTGCTCCCCACCTGGTTGGCATTTGTGTAGGTGTTGGGGTCTGAACTCTAATCCTCAGGCATGTGGGGCAAATACTTTAGCCACTGGGCCATATCTCCAGCCCCTGAGGACTAACGTCTTACTGTGTGTAAAGGTCTGGCCCAGGCACTGGCCAGGGTGTGCACCAAAGGCGTCAAACAGACCTTGAAGTGGAAAATCATTATTATAACCCACTTAAAGCAACTAGACAGCACTAATAAAACTGATAGGGGCTTTCACTGCAAAGACAGAAGATGCCACAGTCCCTGATGCTCTTAGCATCCTGTTGTCTTTAGTTTCAGTGCAGAATACTACAAGGAGAGCTATGTAGACCTTCAAAGTACTAAGTGTCCCCTAGTGGCCAGAAAGAGTTAATGCTGCACGTACCCAGGTGACTGGAATAGTAGGTTACTTACTTTTGCCATTTTTTTTTTTTTTTTTAACCAACCAGGAACTTTGAACTAATAAGATGTTCCCATTCTGAATCGATTTATTCTTCCATTGTAGTAACTTGATCTTTCCCCTAGACACTACTAATTACTCAGAACTGCTCTGTTCTCCAATGCATTCCCTAGTGTCCATCTCTCCTGGCTTACACAGGTGGTACATTGTTTATGAGACTTCTAATGATAGGATAGGAATCTTCTGGAGGAAGATCCCTGGCTAGTGCTGCAGAGGGACCCAAACCAGAATTCTGTTTTTTTCTTTTTCTTTTTTCCTGGCCAAGACAGCCTTTACTGATGCTTGTAGATTTTATTATCAATCTTTTTTTTTTTTAAATCAATATCTTTTGTGATTGCAATTGTTTGGGCTTTGATTATATCATACACTCACTCTTAGGCTATTTCAAGCCAATGGACACTCCAGACACGTTGACACAACTGGGATCGTGTTATAAGGTCAATCTGCTCATGACCTGTCACTCCAATAATCACCAGGGGCTGTTGGCAGAGCCAGCGGGCTAGGAAGGACACCATTTTCTTTAGAGTGCTCCCAAAGTGTCCTTTGTGAAGCTGTGGTCTCAATCAGAGAATGAGCATCTGCTGCACTTGATGACTGATTGCTCCTGGGTTCCCTTCTTTGGGTTTCTTCCCAGCTTCTCGATCTCCAACATGTCACTTTGCCATCAAGTCTAGTGACATTCTCTATTATCTATGTAAAATGTACAGCTCTTGTGTAAACCATACATAGGAAACAGCCTGTCCATGATCAACAGTACTGTGCAGGTTATAATGGCACAATCAATGTGAAAGAATTAGCAAGATAATCTAGATACAAAAATTGACCCAGAAAGAAAGGAAATTATGGACACTTCCAAGGCGCAGCATACGAATGTCCACAATGGTCCGGAGAATGCATTTTAACATAGTCAGAACAATGTGGACACCTGTAGAACTCAGTCAAGTGAAACTTTCAAACTTGAATTTATGCTTGGTCTGTCAGAACTAAATTGGTCCATTTATAGACAGTTGTGTGGATACAACACAGTAGAATTGTTCTGGAGTTCAGCAGTGGACTTCTGAATGCCTTGTTAAAATGAAGTACTCTTTTAAGACATGGAGCTGACTTATTAAAAATATATCTTTCTCCTTCCATGAGTTATCTCAAATAATTTCATAAATTCAGACTCTAAAATAGTATTTTAATGGGTGATTTTTAAAATTCCAAAATGAAATTATTGCAAAACACACACACACACACACACACACACACACACACACACACACACACACACACAATTGTGCTCAATCACAAAGAAACTGTTTCATGACCTCCTCCCTCACACACTGAGATGTACCCTCATTTCTCTTTTTCATAATTTTGATGGAGAATCAGAAACAAAGTCCTGTTCAACAGCTTTAAATATTTCTCAGTTTCTATGGCCTGCTTCCTACTCTTTCATGCTGTTTCCTACAGGGTAACCACATGTATTTTGCATATGACTGGCATGAACTCACTACTCCAGGAGGTAAATGAACACATGAACATATTGTCCATTATTTCACATCTTTCCTTACACCTGTAAATTTGTGACAGTTGAATGCTTATCCCTAAATTGGACATTTATATCACCTCAGGGAACAGTCTCAGGGAACAATGCGAAGGACAGAATGGATGGACATAGGACCTGGAGGAAGGGGTGGAGTAATGTGCAATGCTGTCTTCTAGGCATGGACCCTGCAGTCTTCAGCTCTCAGCCACTGGGACTATGTGCACAAATCCTCCAGAGGACTGGCTCCTTCAGCATCTGTCATGGAGCAGGGGAGACTCATGAGCACTGTGCCCCCTCCCCCCGTGATGGCTGCTAGGGGCTGGAGAGATGTGGGCACTGGTAAATATTTTCCTATAAGAAACTCTAATTAAACTCATTAGGTCACTAAACAACAACTAAAGTAGAGACAGAAGAGTTAGGAAGAGGAAGGGGATCAGCAGGAGTGGAAGGGAGGGGCACAAGAGATGGTGATACCATCACAGTACACTGTATACATGCATGAAATGCTATAACAAACCTATCATTATATGTCACTATTATCTGCTAATAAAAACTTTACAGAAAAATAAGAACTGGCTAACTAGGCATTATAAAACATAGTCAAGTGCATTAAAAGTTACACCTAGGGTAATAAAGTTGGGGGAAATTTTAGCATCTGCTTGGTACTGAATATCGGTGGTATAATTATGGATTCATTGCATGATATTAGTTCCTAATACTCACCTATAGGAAACTAATAGAGAAAGTAACTGTCTTAATGGGAAACAGGCTGAGTTAGCCAGGGTCATGGACAGATGGCCATCAAAGAATTCAAGGGATATCATAACCAGTTGATTCTTCTACACAATTTCAAGGGGTTTGCAGGTTGTTGTTGGGAACATTTTGATCTAGAACATATCCTCATTTTTTCATGCAACACATGTTTAGACTTTCTTCTTGTTCTAAAGCTACAGTATGACTAGTACTGCAACACAGAGCTGAAAATAGTAAGTATAGCTCAGTGTTAAATGAAATAGCATGTTGTACACTCCTTTCTATATAATGTCCAGGATTACTCTCATGGAATGAGTAACCCATAGTGGTTGTAACTAATTTCTGCTGACCCTGAGGAATTTCCAAACCTAACTTGTGATATTGCATACAAACACATGAATGTATTTTGTGTTGACTTCAACTTTTGGTCAGTTTGATTTCTGACTGTATCCCTCTTCTGCCTATCCCTTCAACTGAGTTACTTTCTATCACTATTCATTAATCACCCGAATTATGTATATTCTATAAATTCTACTTTACAGCACCTACCTTAGTTATTTTAAGTTCAGTTGATAGAATGTAAAACAGTGAACATTATTTGTATAATGTAGAAGCAGTGATTTGTATGTAGTAGGAAATTTCCCCCATTTACAAAATATTGTCTATCTACCAAAATGCCAACAAATTTTATATAACCTACTCTGCCACTGTTATGTAACAATCAGAGAACACACCCTAATTCTTTTGTCTAGAGCAGATTTGTGCAGAAATTGACAATAGAGACCATCTCAGCTGTGGGTATAAAGTTGAAGTCAGTGACAGAGAGAGAAGAGGGGGAGAGATGGAGAGGGAGAGTGGATAGAAAGATGGAGAAAGGAAGAGAGCAAGAGAGAGGAGACTCTTAGCAATTAGTTTAAAAACTCAGATTTACTGGTTCTTCTTTGGCTCAGTATAGAATGGTAATGGATAATGAAGATAATAAACAAGCCAATAACATTATGGATGCCCAAGAGGTGGCTTCAGGCAGTCTCATGTTGAAGGGTTCTTATTCTTATGATGCTTGAGAATTAGAGAGGAAAAGTACATCCTTAACATCTATCTTTTCTTTCACTATGTTAGTTGGACAGACATTTTTCAATGATTGCAATTATTTTTTGATTCCTTGTGAGTTTTAATTTAAAACAAAGCTGTTTTGTGTGTGCATGAGTGCATGCTCACTATGCGAAAGTCAGGGTTTGACGTTGGGTATCTTCCTCAAATCGCTCTCTACTTTGATCTATGAGTCAGTCTCTCACCTAGCCTGGATTCATTGACTTGGTTAAGATGGCTGATCACCAAGTTCCAGGGAACCTCATCTGTCTCCACATTTGCACAGGTGTCAGGGGTTAAAGTCAGGTCCTCACGCTTGTGTGGCAAGTGCTTTACTAAGAGAGTGACCTCCCGAATCCCTGGATAGTAATGATTACATCATCTACTTCAGCAAGCACTTGTGATAAGCTTTTCCTGTTCCTAGCAGAGAATTTAACTGCTTCTGAGAATTCTCCTTTCACCAGCTATGTATAAAGTTTGCTTTTTCCCTTCCATCATTTTATGGGAACAGCTTTGAGATTGATAAGATACTTTTCTTCTCTAGCTTGCTCAGGTGTTCATCTTTTCTTTCTACTCTCCTCTGACATAGCTCCAGCTCTTCCACAAGGATGATCCCGGTTTGTAGCTCTCAGAGTTGTTAGAAAGCTGGTGTCTGTGGCTGAGGCTTTTCACATCTGTGTAGTGTTACACAGATGACTCTAATACACATGTAGAAAACAGAGCCCTCCATAGGGGAGGAGGTGGGCCAGGGAGGTTGCCATACTAAATGGGATCAAGAGGTTACCTGAAGGACAACACCGCCTTCAGTTATAATGTCTTAGTTGATACTAAAGAACAAGTTTATTAAATACTCTAATTGGAGGGGGCACATTCACACACATTCATTTTAATTGAATTCTTAATTTATAGACAAAGTGCTCCATCTGATCCTCTCTGAAAAAAACAACCCACACTGTAATATCCATCCGTGTTTAACA